>NC_056739.1:1319628852-1319878852 GCF_019279795.1 Protopterus annectens
AGAGAGAGAGAGAGAGAGAGACAGAGAAAATCACCAACTTTCTGCTGCAAAACAAGCATATGTGTAAAGCTTTGCCATTATTGTATCTAGCAAGTGTGTGCCTGAAGAGAACAGCAGCACGTAGGGTACATGACAATAACATTATCTCTACCAGGCTACTTCAGCTGAAGTGCAGTGATTCATAAATCATTCGGATCTCCTACGGTGATAGTGCCAGTGAACAGTATATCAGAAGGTGAACAACAAAGGCAAGTGTAATAAGGCTTAGAAAATTCTAGTCTAGTTCTTTTGATGATTTTTGTGGATCGCATTCAAAACTGAAAAGCTTTTGAATGTTAAATTTGATAATTGTGATAAAATTCCTGAATTTGACCCCTATTTCTTTATTTCCCCTTTATCACTTCACTTTCCTCTTGCTTTTATTTGAATATTTCAGAAAATTAATTGTCCAAACGAAAACAAACAGGATGAAACAGTGGTGCAGCATTTTGCTTCGCAGGCCTTGTTTCTCTGCTGTGGTACCCAGCTGTAGTGCCTTTTGTGTGGTGCCTGCATGTCCTCACTTTGACCATATGGTCCTTTGTTGGGCTCTTCAGTTTCTCATTAGTATGTATAGTGTGTGTGTGTGTTTGTGTGTGCTCCCACATGCATGCACAGGTACAAGCAGGCATCTATACAGCCCTCACTAGGATACATTGGGTGTTATAAAAATGAATGAATGAAAGGCCAAGAAAGCAACAAACATACAATACAGAAAACAAAGTAAATGATCTAAAAAAAAATACATATATATATATATCTATATATATATCTTTATATATATATATATATATATATATATATATATATATATATATACATATACTATTTCACTTTGAATGTAGACAATACAGCATGATGTTTCTTTTTCCTCAGCCATCACCAGTGTTATGCTGGTCATATTTATAGGAGAATCTTTGTATTTAGCATGAGTCAAGGCTGTGGCATGAATAAGTCTTGTGAGCTGGCTGGTTTGATACTTACCTATAACTGTAGTTTAAGAAACCCCTGACACTACACCATGTTCTCAAGGAATCATTTGGTCAAAAATGGAAAGTATCTTAAGTTCCTGATGGTCTGCATTGTATTCAGAGCATTATGGGTGGATGCATGAATGCTGGTATAGTACAAGAGGGCAAACACAATTATTTCTTATACAGATAGAGTTGAATAATGTATGAATGGCTTTAAACTTGAAACTTCTTTCTTAGTATCCCAGTCTTTTAGCTTAACCTTATTTGCTTAAAAGATTTAGAAGTACATCTCATTGATAGTGAATTTTACTATGAAAAGAATTGACGATTTTAATTATGACTTTCACTCTATTATACCAGACTGTACAATGCCTTCATTTTGCTTCAGTTTTTCTACATTAAGAATAGTTCTTCCCTCCAGCAGTATGATTGCTTGGTCACCTTGGATCCCTATTAAAACTTTTCATTGACATCGTCCTACCTAGCATTGTGTCACACAAACAGTACATGAGGAAGTCTTGACCATAGGCTGTGGAGCCATTCCCCACAACAGCTGGCTTCTCATATGCCATGCCCAAATCCAGGTCTGGAATGGGCAGTGCACTCATATGCTAATGAAGCCAGCATCATTAGTAAGGATTGGCCCCTCACTATAGGACATAGTACATTGCATTTATAACTGAAATCACTGGCATTTCTGTACTACAGCTAAATAGGGAAGCTGCTTTTAAAACATTATACATAGAAAAATATTCACTAGAAGGTTCTGAGACCAACAAATGGAGTCATAAATTTACCTCTGTGTTCCTATGATCAGCATCTGTCCTTCATCTGACATAAGGATATGTTACTTTAAGGTTTTCCATCACTTATCAATCCCCACCATGTTATCTGCACAAGTAAGCTAAGCAAGGAAGTAGTTTTTCTTACGTACATGTATCTATAAACTTTCTTCTGTGTTTTCTGCCATTTGTTCTGCATGCACACATTTTAAGACTAATGTTTTGCTTGAGAGAACAACAGAAGGATTCTATGTAGAAAGCTTTCCCCAGTGAGTACTATCACAGAGAACACCAACCAGTCTAGCATTTAAAATCAGTTAGAACCAACATAATGTTCAGTTTTGAGTATGAATGCTGTTCTCTTTCTTATTACCCCAGTTTGCAAATCTTCACTAGCAAGTAAATCAAGTATAAAATGGCTGATAGGCCCTAACCCAGTGCAGTAAACCTTAGGTGGCTGTATTACTGAATGACCAAAAAATAAATAGACAGACTAAAAAGAACTAAGAGGAAATTTCAGTTTGCCACCATATGAAATTGCTTGTTTTTTACTTAAGTGGCTTAATAACGTTTGCTGCTCATTGATCCAAACTGTGATTTTTACTGTTAGTCATTCTTTGCTAAAAAGTGTTGAAGCTAACCATTTGTTTGGTGGGCATTTTGAAGCTCTGTGCTAACAATTTGTTGGGTTAGTACTAAAGCTGTGACTGCTTCATCCTTGGTAAACTTCTAAATTCTGCCTCGGCAAGAAATATTTGATTGTGCTGTTTGTAATGGTTAGCACTTCAGTTTTACTTGTTGGAGGCTTAGTCCAAAATTCATATGTTTATCTTAATGCTGCAATATAAACACAATCTGCATTTTACAATGAAACGGTCTTATATGTGTTTATTATTGCAACATATTTTTATTAGTTTCATTTTCTTCTTACCAACAATGAATGACAAAAAATTCTTTAACTATACATGCACTAATATCTTCTCTCGATATATATATATATATATATATATATACACACACACACACACACACACACATATATATATATATGTATATATATATATTATATATATATATATATATATATGGGAGTGGTTACTTTGGTTGAAACTCCTGAATATCAACATCTGTTTGGTCAGTGCAGTTTGGTTGACACTGCAGATAATTGACAGATGTGCAAGACTGACAATTTCTGGAGTTGAAGAATGTGCTCCTTCCTTCAGGAATTTCACAGTTAGTATATATAATTTGCAGGGGGTGCGGGGGGCTTACCCACAGCAAAAATTATGCTTTCGTTTTTTTTTTCTTCAAATACTATTTCTGCATTTGTCTACCACCCTAACTTATCAATTCCTCAACTAATTATATTTTATATATGTAATGACAGAATTGTCATATTTTGTCATCATTCTGTGTTAAATGTGCTCTTGAAAACCTGTTAAATTTGATTGTATACCCTGTGATGTTTAGTCTGTGTTTTTTTGTTTGTTTCCGTGATAATTCTGTAAGTGGTGCAGTGAGACCATGTTCTAATCCAGTGTTCTACTCCAGTTAACAAAATCAAATAAATAAGTAAAAACACTACATTTAGTTAATCGTAGACAATTTGTTCACTCAGAAAATATAACAAAGACACCATCTCCACTTTTTCAGGCTACAGACAATAAATATCATCAAACTCTCAGTGTCTAAATATGCCAGATCCATGAACACAATTTTTCTAAGAGGTCTTTAGAAAAATATTGTATAAGCTAAGTCCATTATTTTTCTGAGCAGAATAAAAACTTCTTACATGTCGTTTCATTAACTGTATGATTTTCTTCCTATAATTTCCAGTCCACCACTTTGTAGCTTGTTGGGTAGCTTTCCTATTTATCTCCATATCCAGTGCCTTTCTGCTCCAGTCTGTCTGGGATTATTTAGGACTGCAGATCATATTTTTAAATCTTCCAGGGCCAATGAATTTTATGACATTCACAGCTTCCTAATGTACAGTATGCAGATTTCCAGGTACCCTATGCTGCTTATTGGGTCTCTCTAAAACCCACTATTAATTGCTCATATCACATGATGTTCCTATTTTCTACCACCGATCAGAGGAACAACCATGTTTGGGGTACTATGTATCCAAGGAAACACCTGGCCTACAGCCAGTTTTTGAGCACTAGACTCCTTTTAATCAAGGATTAGACAGTGACTCTGTTAGAACTACACAGCAAGCAGTGTTGTGGTTTTATATTTACTAATCTTACACTATTCTGTCTAATTAAAAGGAAAAGGCGCACAATGAAATCAGCACCCACTCATATAAAACACACATGTGCAGATAATCAGACTGAACATGACAACCATGAGACGACTTCTACTGGGTGTGCATATCCTGATGTCCACTCAGAGAATTAAAACTGAGTGCATTTCTCTCTTTCTCTCCGTCTCTCTCCATCTCTGTCAATGGCCATTAGTCTCTTCCCCATCAGTTAAACTTTTTGCAAACTGAACCCATTTCAAACCTTGGGTGGTTTGTATTTTAGAAGTAAACTGCACCATTCACTGGTATCCTCAGTCCATCTTATCTGAGTATATTGTATTTCAGCAGCAAAATATATACTGTATCAGTAATTATCTATTTACAGCATTGTAGCAGAGAGACATTCCTTTCCATATCTAGAAATGATCCTCCCAAAACAGCAACATGTGCTCCCAAAAAATGTGAACCGCTGATGAAAAGAAGTTGCTGGTGTAGAACGATTATGTATTTCTAAGCAGTTGTGTGATAAATCAACTACCAACCATACAGAGAGTAAAACATATATTTAGGTCATACATATAACTCCTAACAATGTAAGATTCCTTCAATAGCTGCATATCCTAACTCTAGGAACTATGTTCATTTTAACGGCCCTGATTACAAAAGACTTGCTCTCAGGGTAAGTGACCATTTATACTGACAACAGGATGAGAGCAGGTGTTTTACAATCTTGTCCACACAGTAATCTTGTTTAGAGATAGGCCTTACACTGAAGTAAGTCATTTACAGCGAGAACAGGTCATTCAGAATCAGGACAGATTTACACTGACAGCAACTCTTTTGGAATCTGACCCATTACAAAACAGATTGCATTGCTGGGAATAGAAAAAGGAAATAAAAGTAGCTATATTTTTTATTTAACATTTTTCATAATTTTTATTAATCTGTACAAAATTTGCAGTGACAGAAAACATAAAATTAGCAACAAATTTATGCAGGGTTTAGTATTCTTGGGACATACTCAGTAATGTAAATATTTATTCTTATTGTGTCTTTAATAATATGAATATATTAGCAAAGAGATCTCATCTTCAGCAAATCCTTTCCTTTATTATTCCATTGGATACATCCAGAAGTACTGGGCTTTGTATAGTACACATTTAGCAATGTATATTATGAATATTATTTGCTTTTATTGCCAGAATAACATGAAGGTAAATTTGATAAATTATATGTGTCTGTAAATGTTTAGCACATAATTCCTGTCTTCCTACCAATAAGCATGTAGATGTGTAACAAAATTCTTTAACTTGAATTTTTTCAGATCTATGCTGATTTTTTTTCACATTAACTGCATAGCATCTAATGAGTTTCATCCATAGGAAGTGAAAGAGAAATGACATTTGATTATAACTTGAGCAATTCAGTTATTTTTCAAGCGTCTTTTTAAAAGGCATTCATGTGATCTGAGTTTTATCTTCACTGACAGTTGCTTCACCTTTTGTTTACCATATAAGGTATTGTTTTGTGGTACCCAATATTTCCTGAAAGCCAAAGGCATTCATTTTTCATAAACAAAGATTTTGGAGACCATATGATTACAAGTGGCACTGGACTTCATTTGTTATTTAAGCAATAACCGACGACGTGGTGTGGTATATTGAAGATTTACCCATGGTTGGCATGGTTTAATCATGAGGGCGAAGCCCGAGTGATTAAATAAAGCCAACCATGGGTACATTTAAATATACCACAACCACGGAGTCAGTTATTGCTATCATGCAATGACATTATTTAAAAAAAAATACTTTTCTTAAATAATGTCTTTGTATAATGGTGCATTACTCTTCTTCCGCTGGTTGGGGTACACAGCTTCCTTGTTTTGATGTACTGAGCATGGGTATGGGACTTGCATTCCACACATACCCAGTACATCAATGCTTTGAAATGGAAGCAACAGAGAAAAGAAAGTCTTCGTTGCTTCATTTTTCTCTCTTTTTTTTTTTATTTGTTAAAAAATGTTTTGTGCACTATATACCAATGGAAAAATATCTGGGCAACTGGAACTTTTTCCATTGTTACATTGTGGGATTTACAATGGGCACATTGGCCAATCAGCATGCACATTATGGAATATTAATGGGGGGGTCATTGTATAATTACTGTTTACTTGTTGTCATGTAGACTTCCAAATAGAGTGAAAAGGGAACTGACACTTGGTGGATTTAGCCATAACTGGACATTTCTTTCAACTAAGTCTAAATAAGAAGCACATACTATGTACATTTCTGTTGTTATTATATACACTTGTGCAAGCTTAGACATAGCTTACCCCAGCAGTATAACCTGTATATCTCACAGCAAGCAAATAGCCACAGTAGCATTTGAAAAACAGCAACCAAGGCTCACAGGTATACCAAAAATATTTGATATGGAAACCAAAGCTGTGATGGTCTACAAGATAAAAAAATATTTACAAGAAAAAGAGACCAAGCAGTGACTAAGAAGTAAACCCTTAAATGAGACGGTGCTCAGTTTTGAAGGAAAACATCTTAATTTTGAGATGTAGCATAAAAGAGAATGCTCTTACCTGCTGAGCTGTGTTTTTTCAATGTGGGAAGAGCTGTCATCAAGTTAACTTGAAGATAATTTTACTTTACAGTACTGTGGACAATTGACTTCTTGGATTAGATGGATTGTGACAAAATTATTAAAGAACAGTATTTCTGACTTCTGAGTATGCATAAATCAGGTTCAGCTACTGCATATCTGTAGCACATACAAGTTTTAGACATTCACTTTTCTGAACACTCCTGTTAAAAATAGATAAAACATTGCATGTTTCACTCTATTTGATAGTAATCAACCTGTATTACATTACATAAACTAAGCAAAAGAGAAAACTGTGAAACTATTGTCATCCAGTTGTCAGCCTTACAAACAGACAGACAGACACACGCATAGAAATATGTCTTAAGGATATTGAGATTGTTAATATACTAATAAATTATTAAATAGTTACTTAATGGCAGATCTGTAAGCATATTAATTTAGAATTTCTAAAAAATAGTATTAAATGCATTACTTAAACAAGAACCAAAACCTTGTGCTTCTCATTTAATGCATCTGTAAGCATCCCTTTTGTTAGTATGTGTGACATCCCCCCTCAGGGCCAGTAGTCAAGGAGCCTGAATCTTCACCACTGACACTGAAGAGGGATGTTCACCTGGAACAAACATAGATACACACTATTTCCAGATGCAGCTCTCTGCATCAAGCACAATTTCCTTTAAAAGCACACAGGGGCACACTCAGTCTAGGTCTGGGTTTCTCTCTCTCCAGGTCCTCAGTAATGATCCCTACTGCCACAGTTGTAGAGTTCAGTCCTCAGCCAAGTGTCCAAGCCAAGTCATCCACCACTGTCTCTGTGAAATCAGTGCTCTTTGTCCCTGCTCCAAGTAGCTGACACACACATACTCTTCGAGATTTGATTTGCATACAGACACACACACACACACACACGCACACACACACACACACACACACACACACACACACACACACACACACACACACACAAACACACGCACACACGCACACACCTGGGAAAGATTCACACAGATTTACTAGCTATGACCCCTTCTGCCCAGACTATAAGGTAGATACCGCCACCAGACACTCCAAAGCCAGCTACTCTAAGGCTCTTACAAGGTTACCCAATTATATTAGGTGAAATTAATTCTAATACAAAGGGTAGTGTTTTGACCAAGACAGTAAGGCATTAAGGTTTCGCCACAGTGTCAAGGAATAAATATAAGTACCCTCAAAGGTTAAAATATTCTCTAAAGGACCAGCTACAATGAAAATTTTAAGTATATTTAATAATATATATGTGTATTATTGACATGTATGCGAGATTTTGGGTCATTTGCTAGGAAAGGGGGTACTATGGTAACCAGAAGTCAGATGACCAGATGTATGTGATGTTATTGTGTAATCCAGGTGCAAAAATGATGTTTTAATACTAGATGAAACTGAAGTCTCGGACCACTCTGTTTTTGAAACCTAACGTAGAAGTTTGATATTCAAATGGCATATCATTCTGTACAAAACTCCAGCTAGCTGTGCTGGCATATGATATCATTCTTTACAAAACTCCAGCTAGCTGTGCTGGCATATGTTACACATCCACTGCTGTACTTCTCCTGGTGTAGCTGGTAATACCTCACATTGTCACAGCATGTATTACATCTTTGTGATGTCAATGGTCCATATTGCCTTTAAAATATTATTTAAGTTCACAACACTGGGGAATAAACGTAAATGTCTTATCAGGCATCTGTTTAGTAATGTTTAGCTTTGGTTTGTCTGCTGGAGAAGTGTTATTTTGAACCTTAGTAGTAGAAGAAATCATTTTTTCCCAACAAGGCTACTTTTCATTTCAGTACTGAGTACAACCAGGTAGGAAATAAGCAGACTTCTATGGGCATGCAGCTTCTACTTTCAGGCAAATAAGTTATACACCTAGAAAAGCATGTTTACTATTGTCTGGTTCTGTAATTCTGCAAAATGTTTAAGGGGCACTTCTCACATTGCCCTTAAAGCCAGTTTAACCATTTGCAATACATCTTCATACAGTGGGTATTCTTCCATTTGCATTGATACAGCAGTTCACACAAATTAAAAGCAATACAGAAAATGAAACAGTGGGCCAAAGATCAGGCAGATGGCCTGGTGACTGCAGGTGCTTAAACTTCTCAGTGTTTGGGAACAATGCAGCATGTCAGGGTCAAGAAGGGTAATGGTATCATGCAGGAGAGTACGTTAGCAGATTTAAGCCTAATAACTAGAACTTATAGTGTTGTCATTTCTGTCTGCCAGAGTGGACATCCATTTCCTAGTGGAAAGGATAATTTGCCAGCAGTCCTTGACAGCTACCTGATTATCATGATTTCTGTATAAATATATTGTTTTCTTATAGCTTGATTTATGAAACATTGTTAACATTTTGTGAAAAGGAAAATGGTTCTTTTACTGGACAATGATTATAGAAATGTCTTTTAATGGTCACAGTTTTGCAACAACAAATGGAGATGTACTGAAACATGCAAAGCTGCTTTTGTGCCCTCACAGTGCATTGGATGTGATAGTATGTTCATGGTATCTATAACAAAATTTTTATGTCATGGTACTATCAGCAGGTAGTAAAATAATCGCCTCTTGTTTATCTAATAAGTTTGAAAAATGTAATCCATCAAACTGCTTTTCATTAAATTGGCTCACATCAGCGACTGTACATAGTATGGAGCTGTGATGACAAGTTAAACTTATTTAGACCATCTTATGGTTATCCATGCTTTACTCTGAGATGTAATCTGCATCATTCGATAGTTATTATCTGATAGATAGCCGTGTAAAAAGAATGGTAAAAGCCTTTACCAAATAGTTTAGCAAATATTTTGGCAAATATTATTAGTTTGCATGAGCATTACTGTACGCAGTTTTCATTTTCCCAGCTATCCTTCTGTCTGTCAGCAGCAAGATTTCAGAGTTAAACTAAAATTGCTATTCTCATTTCTACCAGTACACTTGTTTGTATAGCCTGGATTTGAAGACATCCATAAGTTAAGCAGCTTGCTGAATTACGCCAATGCACTTTGCTGTAAAATGAAGTAATCCAGCATATTTCTGTCAGTAGCTCATTCCTTTTCAGTGTGTATACATGCATAAAACAAAAATCTGTACTCACAAGATCTTGAAATTTGAAATAGTTGTTAAATGTTGACTTAAACTGTTTGTACACCAAAGAAAGTACAAGGGTAAAATATGATCTGACATGCCTTTGGTATAACACAGACTGTCATTTAAAATATTACCATCCAACTAATGACTGAAGATGGTATTCAAAGTCTCTTACACAAATGCGATAAGGGTATTCCTGATGCTTATGAATGTGTGTAGCAAAGTGCGATTCATAAAGGCCATTTATGCTGATGTGAAAGGTCTTAAAAATAATGAGATGCAAATGAGAAATGTGGAAAAGCATAGTTCGATAATGAGGTGTTTTGGCTATTCATAGTCTGATATCCCTGTGGTATGCACATCTGTTTCTAAAAGCAATGCTTCACCTATGATACTGGAGACGCAATTAGCAAACCTGTTTGTCCAAGTATACATGAGCTCTTCCCTGACACAGAAATGAATTAATTCCACCAACAATCCTTACATTAGTTTATATTAAGTATGTGCAAGCACTAAAATGACACAAGAAATTATTTTGTCCAGTGCTGACTTCAGCAGTGTGACCATTTATAATCAAGCACTTTCCTGACACACAAATTAATTATTGTCATGAGCGACCCCTTCAGGAGCACAAGCACCAAAATTAAACATTCACCCAAATGACCTCTTCAATAAAATATCAAGTTATGCCCAAGCACCAAAATGAAACATTTTCTTAAATAGGCCCTTCAGTAAAATGTCTAGGTATGCCCAAGCACCAAATGAAACATTTACACAATTGACCCATTCAGTAAAATGTCTAGGTATGCACAAGCATTGAAATATAACATTTACCCAATCAAATCCTTCAGTAATATGTCCAGGTATGTACAAGCACTAAAATGAAACATTTCCCCAAGCGACCCCTTCAGTAATATATCCAGGTATGAACAGTCCACGTCTTACAAACAATTAAGAAAAATGGCAGCTCTTGCAAGACAAAGGCGACACTTAGTTGGCAAATACTTTATAAACAATGAAAAACACCAAGTCCAGTACAAAAATCAAAGCAACGTCCTTCCAGGGCAAGCAATAAAACAACAGTATACAACAGTATTAAGAACTTTCGTCTGGTAAATGACTTCTTCAGAATACAAATACTGCAATTAGAGCCTGTTTAAATAAATTGCTTAACCAATCACATACTCACTGACGTCATTTCCCCTCATTAAAAATACATTACAAAACCTTATTGTAAACCGAGTAAAAACAATCACATAAATCCATACAAAACATTTTTCTTTAAAAACATTCATTAACACTGCCCTAAGGACCAGAACATATCAGCACCTATATGATATTAAAAATAAAATGAAAATAATGCATTATACAAGCATTTGCTTGTTGAACCTACCCATTCTTTCGTATTTTTTATTTGGAGCAGGTGGACTTGGGACCCCGGGGGGGGACCTGTGAATGAGTATCTGGAGTTTTTAGAACTCAAATGGCAAATTAGGTTAGATGCATACCATACCCCTGGGTTAAATGACAGAATTTCTATATCTTCTTTGTTAAAATTAAAATCAATGTTTTTCATTTAACAATATACATTGTTACTACAAATGTCTTTTTGTAGATTTCAGTCTCTGAATACTGAATGCACTTGCAACTTTTGTTAACTAATAGCTACACAGATAAGTGTAAATGATGTCAGGAAACATTTGCTAAGTAATCTCTGGAATTTAACTAAATACTGTAATCTCAACATGCTAGACACATACATGGAAACCCTTTCTGTGATGCAGTCCCCAGCCAGAGCTCAAATGAACAGTGACAAAGATGGATCCAATGTGAAGCCGTGTTATAATCATTCTGATCTGGTGGCTTATTTAAAGGTTTGCAATTATTGTAAGCATAATGTTGTATCTGTAAGTTAACCTATTTTATAACAAAGTTTATTAACTTGGTGAAGATGCAAACTTTCATTATTTCTTTCGGGGGGGGGGGGGTCTGTCAAAAAATATGTCATAGTATGAGTTATATGAGGCAAAGCAAATATCCTGAGGTAATTTCCAGTTCTTGATTCTGAATAATTTGTCATCACTTTGTTAAAAACATATGCTTAATACAAATAAATCACACACACACACACACACATATATATATATATATATATATATATATATATATATATATATTTATATGTATATATTTATCTATCTGTATACTTAAATGGGACTGCTACAGAATCCTGAAAGGCCAAAATCTTGAGACCAAAATCTTGAAAGTTCCAAATACTGAAAACTCAAAATACTGAAAACACACAGAGTATCAACACTTACTATATTCCAGCACAAGTGCACACCCCCTGCTACTTAAATATAGCAACTCCAAGATTGTACTTAGTGTAGTGAAGTGCAATCTCAGAGTTGATATATTTAAGTAGCAGGGGGTGTGGGGGGCTGCTTCTACTTGGAGAAGAGTAATATGGTTTGTGTTTTATTTGTTTCTGTATGTACTTGTGCTAGAATATAGTAAGTGTTGGTATCCTGTGTGTTTTCAGTATTTTGAACATTCGAGATTTTGGCCTCAGGATTTTGGGCTTTCAGGATTCTGTAGCACTCCCACTTAAATATATATATATATATATATATATATATATATATAGAGAGAGAGAGAGAGAGATAGTCAGATATAAATACAGGAAGATATATAAGAAAAATTCTGTCCACAAATATAGGTTTTCAGCCGAAAAACTATCCTCTTAAACAGTCACAATGCAAATTCCACAAAAGTGGACCAATCGCATAAAATATTGGCACACAACTTTATGTATTAATCCATGTATGATGATTCCCTTTCATTAATAATTAGCAAGATTCATGCCTGCCTTCACGTCTTCCTCCACACTTTTCACTTTCTCACCTCCCTTACCTTATAAATCCCTTCCTGCCTTCATCCTTCCTTTCTATACCTCATGTAGACCTATACTCCTTCTTCCTAGCGCTGTAATCTCCTTTGATATTTTCCCTTAAATTTATTCTTCAACTGCTATTAACTCCCCTAGGGCACCCCATTCACCCTTTAATAGGTGAGCCACTTCCTGACATTCTTGTAAGCCCTGTCCGCAGTAGTCATGCGTCACATCTGTTGGCTTTTCTTGCTTCCATTCTTGATGCGCAAGTTATCTTTTTAATGTTTTTACTTAGCACTATTACTTTGGATTGTGTGTGTGTGTGTGTGTGTGTGTGTGTGTGTGTGTGTGTGTGTGTGTGTGTGTGTGTGTGTGTATGTGTGTGCGTGCATGTGTGTGTGTGTGTGTGTGTGTGTGTGTGTGTGTGTGTGTGTGTGTGTGTGTCTGTGTGCGTATATGTGTGTGTGCGTGTGTGTGTGCGTGTGTGTGTGTGTGTGTGTGTGTGTGTGTGTGTGTGTGTGTGTGTGTGTGTGACATAATTCTTTCTCGTGTGCTTCCTTACGTTTTTTCATCAATCATTTGATCGCTTATTTCTGGAATATGCACTACCTTCTCCATTACTGCTCCTGGCTTGTAACCCCTGAGCAGAATCTGAAAATGGTCCAGGTGGATCAGTGCTTTACCATGGTAAGCAAATACTTAAATAAATAAATAAACGCACATAACAAGTAACATGGCAAGATGAACCCCTTCTGATAAGTCTAACTGAATCATAATACTTGTATATCTGAACCAACTACAGAAGGCTGACAAAATGAGTTAGAAAGTCACAAAGTAGCAGAGGCTGTTTCTTTGCCATCTACTTAGCTGTACATATATATTTGTTTCTGTGAAGAATATGTGTTCTGTCTCTGAGTTTTGTATTTCTCCAATGTGCAGTTACCCTATCCGGTCTTTCTTTAAGTTTCATTTACCAACTTTGATCTGCAGTATTTTTCCTAGAAAGTCTGTGGAAATCATGCCAGTTAAATCTAGCAGTGGAGTTAAGTGCAATGAATGTTAGCTGTAATGGAGTCACGACATGTAATTACAGTTATTTCTGAAAATTAACTGACCTAAAAAAACTGTTCTGTGCCTTACAAAGGCATAGTTTTCTATGTGGCAGCATTTTGTTACTGTGATCGCATGGTTGTTTTCATTGTAAACCAAAGTTACAGGCAGATAATTAATCCAATATGATGTTAAATATCTGTATCCTAGCTTGTACCACAGGTATTTCACTTAGATCAAACGGAATGAAAAAGCCAAATTGCCAAGGGGGGGGGGGCAGCAGTGGAAAGCAAAAAAACCTAATTACACTGGTCGATAATGCAATGACAGGCAGGGCTCCTCACAAACAAAAATGCAATGAAACTAGTATGTTGCTCTATTTTAAAAAAGCCTAATAGATAAGAATACCCAGCTGTACGACAGCGTTATTGCACCTTATTATTTTTATTTATTTCTTTGAAGGCAAGCAAGCTTAGAGTATGGGTAAAGTTAATACCTACAGTTCATAAAAGTAAATGACTAGTTCAGTAGCTTTAAAATTACATTTATTTATTATTTATTTTATTTTCATTCAGTTACCTTAAAGGTCCTAATAGGTCATTCAAGACCCTTTTCAGTGAAAGTTTGGGGAGAAAAATCCAAAAATGTATTCAGAAAGAAAAAAAACTTTCAATGAGATTATAGCAGGCATTTTGTGAGTACAAACAATATTTGAAACATGGTGATTACAGATTATATATAGCAAACAGATAGTCGACATGCACATCCCCAGGTAGGGGAATATTCTCTTTTCCCTGGATTGTGCAATGCCAGAGTGGGCATATATAATTAGCAGGGGGTGTGGTGGGACTTTGTTGTGGGACTTGGGGGTCTTGGACCCTCCCCTCAAAAACTGTTTTTGTTGGTTTAGCCTACTCTAGGTTAATAGGGTAATCCTTGGAGTATACATAGTACGTGTCAGCATTCTCTGTTTCAATGTTGTCAACATTACACATGTCAAAATTATGTATGTGTGTGAATATATATATATATATATATATATATATGTAGTAATTAAAATTGACAGTTATAGCACTAGAACATAATAGCAAATGTTAGCTGAAAAATGAATGCATGCTAATCACTATTTTCAATGTAATATGCAAGCAGCTTTAACTTATTATGAGCAGAATCAAATATACACATAGCGAAAAATATAAAGAAAGGGTATCTGGAGACGTACTTGAATAAACAGCTGAAAGACAGTGCGAACTCTGTCCTCCAGTAGTCAGCTCTGCTTATTCCACATTCATGTCCTGCTGAATATGGATTTGCAAATCATACTCCCATCCAAAAGATGACACTCGTGACCTATTTACATTTAACTTTAACAAGGTGATGTACTAGAAATGGATTTTGATGCACTGTACCTTTAATGCTGCCAGCTTTTCTGTGAAAAAGCTGATGTATTGAGAAAGAAATGTTAGTCTAATAAAGTAAATGCCACCCTGAGAATGACTGTTCACTTTTTATTGATTCCGCCCACACGTTTTATTGACTTGGAAGTGCTGACTTACTAGCCACATTGTTGTTTCATCATAAATACAAGCACATCTTGGCGACAGCATTCTTCTATAGCTCAGCAGTGTTAATACCAGCACTGCTAATGCTGTTTCATGGTTACTACCATTCACAAGTCTGCAACAAAACGTAATGGTGTGGGTCATTCTCATTTAATGGATATGCTAGGAGTATGTAAATGACAAGTGTTTGGGGTGGTATCCCACATAGTTGTTCCTCTATTGTATAAGTCTGCACTGGTTAGGAAACCACTGCATTCCAGATCATTGGCTAGCACAAAGTGAAAGACATTAGCGTAATCCAAGTGCCTTTAGAGTTTTTGTTTCTTATAGAATCACAAGGAAGATTACAGATGCATTGGTTCCATAATGAAGCATCCATATGTATCCATCTAATCCAGATTTTGAAAATTATGGCTACACATAACATTTTATTTGTATTTTATGCAAGTAAGTCCAAAATTGTGGAATTACGCCAAGGAAAGATACTTAGCTATTATACAGTTACCTGCTGGTCCTAGCAGACCCAAAGACCAAACTGTGAGTCAAAACATTTGTTACTGTCTTGACTTAATCTAGAATGTAACCTGGTGTAGTTTATTATGTTGCATTAATATAATATATGTATTTTATTTAAGTAATTTTATTTAACATTTGTTGTCTGGGAAAGTCCAACTAGGACAGAGCCTACTTTCAGCAGAAGCCCAGGGAGAAATGCTCCAGGGGCATGTTTTTGTAATGTAAAAGGAAACTGGAGCACCCAGAGGAAACCCTCATGAACACAGGGAGGGCATGCAGACTCCACACAGAAGGAACCCCAGCTGAGAATCGAACTGGAGAACCTCTTGCTGTGAGGTGACAAAGTGTAGCGGTTAACCGCTACACCAGTTCGCCACCCATATATATCATATTATATTTTAGAAGTGTACTTTATCCTACATTGCCAGACTCACAATATGAAATTGTAAAAAGTGTAGCAAATACAGGCCCATTGTTTCACTAGTAATTTGTTTCTACCACAGTCCATTCTCATGCCATTTCAGTTCATATTTTACTGTCCAACAAACCAAAGGTCAAACTGTGTGCAGCACCACCATAGTTAGAAACTTCTGACAAACAAATTATTTCAAAATAATGGAGACTCTTAACAGTACTAAATGACCTCAAACTCTCAGTCAACAGTAGATTTAATAATTACCAGAAAATCCTGGATTCTATTTTTAAATCACATCCTCATCAGACATCAGTATAATGGGAGATTCAACAACAGGCTCCATCACTGTAATTGCAAAATGAACAGGAACTACCCTTTTGGTGACAAAGACTGATAAAGCTCTGACCATGGCTTAGGTGCCTTGGATAATATTACCTACTCAGGTATTTGACAGAGTGAGCAAGGTGGATGGGTGTGCCCATTCTGTTGGGGAAGGCACATTCTTGAATGCACCTTCACATAGATCTCTGGCAGAGGCCAGGGACTCATTTGGAGCTCTGTCTGCAGAGTATCAGGGCTCTGTTGAAGGCAAACATGAAGGCATGGTCGAGAGCCATAAAGTCCAAATATATACCAACCCCTGATGCTCACTTAGAACAGGTGAGGACTGGGGAACTAAGAACAAATGTTCCTCTGAAGCAGTGTGATGATGCCTCAGGATCTTTAATATCCTCAACAGTCCCTGTCATAGGTCAGGTATAGCATGGGGTGGATAAGGAAGGTCTGTAAACCTAGTAAAAAATGAGAGGAGCTTAGTGCAGATAATAGTCAAGTGTGAGAAACAAAAAATAAACAGGTAGTAGAATAAAAAAAAAGGAAAATGTTCTAGTCAGCTTTGAAATGTACCCAAAGTCAAAACTAAATAAATAAGTAAATAAATAAATAAATAAATAAAACCAAGCTCTACTTAATCCCACAAAAACTAAAATAAATAATCTACAAAATGTCACTAATAAGAATGAAAATAATAATAATAAAGCATGTTATAACTATGTATGAAAAGGGAAATACAGCTACTGAGAATATAATGCCCTTGACGTAACTCCTAAAATGTACTCTGAATCATAAAATATTGCTGGTATCTCTGTGAATAAAATTAGTCCCAATTTCAGCACCCTTCTGAGTACAACTTCATTATTGCCCCAATCCCCAAACATATCTTTTTGTAAAATGAAAGTAATCTAGAGTAAAACCAAAGACAGGATTCCGCATGTCCAGATAACAACAGTGGCAGTTTCTTTATTGTCCTTAAGCATACATATTGAAAAAAAGCTTGTGGACAGGCTTCATCCCAGGACATTGCAGCAGACCATAATTTGTGCATATTCACATGGATGGATCTACAGTCAATTCCAGGAATTATGGGAAGACCATTCTGATATTGCATCAGATGGATATAGGTGATAAATTGCTTCCGGACATAAATCAATATGGATTTGAAATGAATTGTTCATGCCTTTTTAGTTTGCTTGTCTTTTTTGAGAGGGTCATGATGTACTCATGTGAGGCTTTTAGAGCTTTTCTTCACACAGCTATCTAAATATTGACAAGACATTGGCACTATGTCTCACACATGCACACACACACACACACACACACACACACACACACACACGCACACACACACACACACACACACACATATTTGTTTTCTGAAAATGAGTTGTTTTTGTCATTGTAGAAGCCACTGCTGCAATATGTGTCCTTAACTAGCTAGAGCCAGATGTCCACCTTCTCGTCTAACTTCCAGGTTTTATGGACATGCATATTGTGGAGCTGGACTCCTTGCTCAACCCAGAACTATTTGAATACTTATGTACAGTTGCACTGACATACATCACGGAGGCTCATTGCACATTAACCCCTTGGTGGGTATGAGTGCATGCAGGGGAGATTAGGTCTTAAAATAGAAATCCTCATTCCATAGATGGCTTCCATTCCCAACTCATGTGACTGTTACTGACAGGAATGCGTGCACCATAGGGCTGTTGTCTCCAGGGAATAAATTAGTCTGTAGTGGTCGTAGTGGTCATGGTTTGGCACAACATGATGGTAATTCAAGGACTGACCAAGAAAGGAAATAAAAAAAATACCAGGACAACATTAAGTGAATGGAAAAAAGTTGTTTGCATTTTTGTGACTGTTATTGTTTCTTTTAAAAGAAATAATCTTCAGTGTTTATATTTGAATGGCTTGATTGTTTCAAGTGACTGCTGTCATTTTTCATGCATGCTAAAATCATGAAAATACGGTCATTCTCACTGATGTCAAGTATACACTGAAATGAGTTTTAATGTATATTTTATAGTCTTCATTCAAAATAAGTACAATTAAGTAACTTTTCAGATAACTTAACAATGACTTTTCAGATGAGCAATACATCAACATGTATGTACTATATTATTTACGCTAGAGAGAAGCAGGCTGCTATTATTTTGCTTTCTAAATAAAGTATGTTTCTTATCAAATAGAAGAAAGGCACTCAGATTTCTTAGATGAAAAGTAAACGTCAAGAATTTCTGAGGCCAGAACTGGGATAGAAAAACTGTTGTCAGTTTGTCATTACATGTCAATAGTTTATGCCCTGCAGCTGACCTTGGATAGTCACCTAGACATTCCAGTGCAGCACTATCTGATTTGGACTATAACTGTTATGTTTAGCATCTGGTTCTGATAAAAGGTGTGCTACAGATGGTAAGAGGAGCAACATTTCATCTGTTATAGCAGATGCTTTTGAGCAGACTGGGATCACAGCAGCAGCCTGGTCATTGAGATTGCTTGCGGCTGGAAAATTGTCTCTTCCAATAAATCCACTTTTCATGTTTCACTAGAACTGAATTCCTGATAATTTCCTGCACCTCAGAAATATCTCTTACAAAACAAGAATGTGGCATATGACAGGGAATTCACTGGGACATCAGATCCATGCATGTTGACACCTAGCAGCATCTCCCATGGGATTACTATCACTGTTTTTAGTATATTGACAGGTTGCAGTCTTTGCTCTATGTACCTCCGTGTATATCATAAATAACTTCATGGTACACTATGCTATAATTATTTGGCTGGTTTTCACCTCCAGCACATTAACCGGACATCTGTCAAGGGCCATACTTTGGTTAGTTGAATGAACATTCAGAGATGCATGCTACAGCAAGTAATTTATTTAGCATTTTTTTTCAGACTGTAGCAATTTCTGGGACGATTCACTGAGCATTTGGTAAAAGTTATTGAGATCAGATCCATTTGATTGAAGCAGTTGGCAATTTATCACTATATAAGGAATGATATATATTGTTCAAAAACATGCACACTGATTGGACAACCTAATCTGTGTGCTTATTATAAATCCAGTGTTCATGAAAATGAGTTTAGTAGCCATGCTGCAAGAATCATTAATTTTACACCATGGCAGCTGAACACATGGATATCACAAGTACTCTTTTTCACTTTGTGATGCCCTGGCCCAGTAATCAAGGAGCCTCAATCCTCACCACTAGCACCAGTGGGGGACGCACACATTGGGAGGATGACAAGTACATGGACAGTAAAGTACAGTTTCCCATAAGAGCACACAGAAACCACAGTCAGTCTGGGGCTGGTTTCTCCCTCTTTCTCCAGATCCCCAGTAAGACTCCCCACTGGCATAGCTATAGGGTTAAGATCTCAGCTGAGTGGCCAAGCTAAGACCTCCAGTGCCCTCTCTGTCCAACTAGTGCTTCATGTCCCTGCCCAAGTAGCTGACACACACACACGCACACACTTTGAGATTTGATTGATATACAAACACAAACACACACACACACCTGGAAAAGGCTGGCACAGGTTTACTAGCTATGCCCCCTTCTGTCCAACTATAAGGTAGTACCAGCTGCCACCAGTGACCCTTACTTATCAGCTACTTTAAGGCCCTTGCCAAAGGGTGTCAAATCATACTGTATAATGTTACTGTTATCCAAATGGTAAGTGTGACCAAGACTAAGGCTATTGGAGTGGCCTATGCAGTGTCACCAAATACATATGCAAGGACGAGCTTAAATATCTCTAAACAAACCAGCCACTATTAAAAGGTTCAAATATATTTAAAAATACATAATAAAAGAACAAGACAATACTCAATAACTCAACAAAGTGACTACAGAGTTCAGAATCACAGGAATATTTTAAAACAACATTGCAGGACAGTCTCAAATACAGAAAACATCTAAACTAACCTTTACTATATTCCTATCTATATCTAAGAGAGGTTACTTTACCCCGGTTACATACTATTAGCAAGGCAAGTGTTGATGAGAGGATGTTTCCAGGTCCAAAGACAAATACAAAATGCACAGTCTCTGAGAGAGTTCCCAAATTAATATCAAAACATTACCGCTAGGTCAACTGGATGACATCACTCTTTGTTACCTGCCTTCAGTTCCCAGGCTAACAGAAACTAACATCTCTGTGTCAAAAATACTAATCTCTCAGATGTGCAGCTGCTAGGAAGTCACAGAGCAATAAAACACTGCATTTGAAACCTTGTAATTATTTCTGTTTCAAGATAATATGAAAAATGTCTAGCTTTAGACATCCTGTCTCCTTACTGCATTAACTTACCTCCTATAGCACATCCTAAAACACTTTACTTTCCAACTTATTTTCTTGAAGTTTTGCAAGTTAACTCTGTATGTTCTAGCTTCTACCATTAAAACATACATTTGAATGAAATCCATTTCTGTTCTTTCCCAGCAGGGTACACTGTGGTTACATTCTTGAAACTCAGTACATAACATACAGTTCTCCTACATTTATTTATTTTTATTTATTTTATTTTACATTTGTTATTCGGTTAGTCTGGCTGAGGTTTTGGCTCATTTTCAGCAGAGACCCAGGGAGAAAAGCTCCTCAAGATTAGAAAACAATTTATTAAATTTTAGTAACATAGTAGTAGCAATCAGCTATAGGATCTTACAAGCAGAGATCTGGAGAGAAAAAAAGCCCCTCAGGCAATTCAATTATACAGAGTATTAACAAATTGTCAGACAAGTATGTGAGTTGTTGCAAATAAGGTTTTAAACAATTAGCAGAAGAAAATGTGACTAGTTACAATATTACTTAAGCTGCTTAGAGCAAAATGAGTTAATAGTTAGACAGATGCTTAGTTAAAGTGGGTAGGATCTAGTTGTATAGGAGTTTGGAAACATGAAAGGAAAGTAAGAATGGCTAGTAGGATATGTAGGGGAGGTAGAGTATAGGAGACAGACTAGACAGGTAGGTTGTTTTCAGACTGTAAGAATTAAGAGTGGTTGGAGATAGAGGAAGGGAAGAGGTAGAAGGGGCAGGGGAATAGTGTTACAGATACACTGAGTGAGGTGGTGAAATAGGTGAAAGGATGGGGGTTTCAGAGTGGTTGGCTACAGTCGCAAGACAACTTTCTTTTTAGGTATTTCCCTGTGGCTAATTTGAAACTTTTGCTATGCTGGAGAGATTTTATTTCCAAGGGAAGTTGGTTCCAGGATATAGCTGAGTTATAGTTATAGAGAAGGCAGCCTATTTTGGTTTTGGGTTTGTAGATGTCTAATAATTCATGATTTGAGCTGCATAGTGTCCTTGCAGGGGAATATTTGGATGTGATAGTGGAGAGGCTGGGCAGAAGGGGGGTAGTTGGAGGATAGAATGGTTGATTGGTAGTTGGTATAGTTGGAGCAGCTGAGGGAATTTTAGCCAGTCTAGTTGCTGTAGTGCTAAGCAGAGGTGTGACTTGTAGGTTTGGTTAGCTGTAAATCTGGCAATCTTGTTATAGGTAGTTTCAAGCTTGGAAATAAGTGTAGAATTTAGGTTTGTGAATATGTGGCAGCTGTACAGGAGTGTTGGGAGTAATAAAGCCTGGGAGAGAGTTATTCGGGCAGTGTTAGTTAAGTATTTCTGGCTACAGAAAAGGTGTCCAAGTTTCTGATGAGTTCTTTTTACTGAATTAGTAATATGGAGATCAAACTTAAGCTGATCATCTATTGTAACACCTAGCAATTTAGTACTAGATTCAACTGAGATGATAGTGTTGTTGCAGGATAAGATGGTAAATGTACTTTTGAGTGTGGTGATGTTTTAGGGAGGAAGAGTAGGAGCTTAGTTTTTTTTTTGGATTAAGTATTAGTTTTTTATCACAAAGCCAAGTCTCAATGGTGTGGAAGGATGCCTGGGTAGTTGAGTGGAGATCAGTTGGGTTGTCAGCAATGGTTATAACAGTTGAGTCATCAGCATATTGCACAAGAGATGACTGGGGACAAGAGGAGTAAAGCAAGTTGGTGAAAATATTAAAGAGTAGTGGTCCAAGTATGGACCCTTGAGGGACTCCCATTTGAACAATGAGAGGGGAGGATAGTGCAGAGAGCCATTTAACTGATTGCTGGCGGGTAGAGAGATAGCTGGAGAACCAGGAAATAGTAGGGGGTGAGAAATGTAAGTTAGTGAGTTTATCTAGAAGGAGTGAGTGAGAGACAGTGTCAAAGGCTTTAGAAAGGTCAAGGAATAGGCATGAGACAAGTTTATTGTTATCCAGAGCTAGGGAGACTACGTTGATGAATGATATGAGTGCAGTAGTTGTACTATGCTTGGGGCAGAAACCATGATGTGTGGGTGTGAGAAGGTTTTCTTGATGAATATAATGCATTACTTGCTTGTGAATGCATTTCTCTAGGATTTTTGAGAGTGGAGAGAGTATGGCAATCGGTCTGAAGTTGGATATGTCTGAGGAGTTGCCCCCTTTGTGAATGGGTAGAGTAAAGAAATTCTTCCATACAGTGGGGACATAAGATTCAGAAATGGATCGGTTGATTAAGATGGATATAGGATAGGCAAGAGGTTCAGAGGCAATCTGCAGGAAGTAAGAGGGTAGCTTGTCAACAGATCGGGAGCAAGTTTTAAGTTTAGAAAATAATGACTTTACTTAGTTAGTTGATACTGCTTTTAGAGAGAAGGAGTTAGGAGGGTTTGGAAGAGGTATAGAGTTTGTGGGGGTACTAGTGTTGTTTCTGGGGGGGGGGTTTATTATGGAGGTTATTGAGTTCATAAAATTATTGTTAAATTTGCTGGCTATGTCTTCAGGTGTTGCATTGGGACATGGGTTAAGAGAGGAATGGTTTCCTGGATGAAGAGTCTGTTTAATAGAGCTCCAGAATTTCTTTGGGTCTGATTAGAGTAGAGGGAGGATTGGCATAGAAGTTTATTTTGTCATAATGGATGATTTATTTTTAATTTTATTTCTGAGTTCTTTATATTTCTGAAGAAGAGAAGGGGTCCTAGTTTTAGCCCACATTTTCCAAATCCTATCCCGGTCTTTCATGAGGGTTCTGGTAGATTTTGTGAGCCAGGGAGCAGTATTAGATTTGATTCTAATCATGTGAAGAGGAGCAAGGGAGTTAAGAATGTTTGGAATGTAATATTGAAGGAGTGGACAGCTTCATCTAAAGGAAGAGTGGTGAGGTAAGACCAATTAATTTTGGAGAGTTGGTGAATAAAGGAGTTAGGACAGAAATGCGAAAGTGAGCAGGTGGTAATAAATTTGTTAGGTTTTGTAAGGTGGGGAGTATGTCTGGTAAATGTTATAGGGCAGTGGTCACTGAGGGCATTTGGAAGGGTTTGGTAGTTATGATAGTTTTGAGGGTAGGAGACCAATATCCAGTCAAGAAGAGAGCTAGGTAGGTAAGATTTATTAATGTAGGTTGAGGTTGTGAGTAGCTGCTCAAACCCATGTAGGTTTATACAGGAAGTAGTGTTGGGAGCTTGTATTGTAAGTCAATCAATATTTACATCTCCCAGTATAATTATTTTATTGTGGATGGTATGTGAGACGTGAGATAGAATGTTCTCAAGTATGTTAATATTATCACCGGGGGGAATATAGATTGCTGTGACAGTTATGGTGTTGAAACTGTTAAGTTTGAAGTTGGTCAGTAGGAGTTCAGCTGGTGAGAAGGAAGGTAAGTCTAGTGTGGGACTGATTTGGGAGAGACAATTGGAGTAGTGTATGGAGACTCCTCCTCCTTTTCTTTTAGGTCCATCTAATCTATGGATATTATAGCCAGGAGGGATGATTTCACTGTCCAGATGGTGTGGTTTTAACCATGTTGCAGTTAGGGTAACTATGTCAGGAGTATAGTTAGCTATCCAAGCTTGGAGTTCTTGAACTTTATTTACAAGGCTCCTGATATTGATAGAGCAGAATTGTACTTGTTTTTTGTGGGTTGGAGGGGTTGGTAGGTTTAGATAAAGGGGAGTTATTGTTCAGGGTAGTGTCTGTAGGGCCTGGGTTAGGATGAATGTCACCATGTTACCAGATAGAAGTAGAGGTTTGTAATGGGGTTTTAATTTCAGTAAGTAGACTTTGTTTTTTTTTTGTTTTAAAGGGGAGGGGGGAGATATTTTTATTTTAGGAATGGGAGTGGTGGGGGGGGGAGGATGGAGAGACAAATAAGTAGATAGGGTTGTGGTGTAGTACTTGAGTTAAGAGTGGTGTCTGAGTGATGGAAATAGGGAGTAGGTAATTATGAGTGATAGGAGGTGAGGTGATAGAGTATAAGGAGTAGAGAAGGTAAGAGTATAGTCTGAGTTGTAAGAGACATGTCACTTTATGGAATGTAGAACAGAGGATGAGAGGAAGGGGTGGGAGTAAGATATAGTAATCTTTGATAGTGGATAGTAGGTATGTGTGGGGAGGAGCAAAGAAGGGAAGTAGTATGAGAACATGAAGTAGAGGGGTGGGGGATTTGGGAGGAAGTGAGGGGGTGTGGTTATATGGATAGATATAAAGGTAATGATATGGGGGATGGGTGGGAGTGGGGGTGGGAAGAGAGCAAAGTGAGCAGAGCTACACCTTCCACATAGGACTTCGCTAAAAAAACTATCAGTTAGTCCAGGGACACTTACTAGAGATGCTACACCTGGAGGGATTTCACCTGCAATTAGAGCAAATATGGCATCCAGGGTTTTTAAAACCTTTGGTGTGTTGTACGACACCACGATTTGTAAGACAAGCATATGAAGTATATCACTATTCACAAATGACATATGATTATTTAAAAAATTCAAGACAGCTGGGTTGGAAGTGTCACATCTCTATATAAATCATATTAATATTTTTAAGTGACATACAATTATTTACAACATTCCAGACAGCTGGACTGGCAGTATTACCCTGGTGTCACACACTGTCTGAACATTATAACATAAACAATCTTAAAGAAAGAATCCTAAGTACACATTAAAGTATGTTTCTATGAGTGCTGGCTATCAAACAAAACTCCAGGGCACAAGCAAAGCATTCTCCAAGTATACTGGACTTATTAAAAACGGGTAGCTTTATTTAAAAAAAATGGCCATTTGGTATGCCAGGAGTGGAAGCTTCTCTAGCAGTATACACCCTATGACTACTTAAAAAAAGGTAAGAAGAAGTAGTAGAAGTAGAGGTTTTAAAAGCATACATCCATTTAAACCAGGTGTATGGTTAGCTTGCAATTCAGCTATCCATTTTAACCCTGCCAATTCAGGGATACTATACATTGTACTGAGCTGGTAGAGTTAAAATGGATAGCTGACTTGTAAGCTAACCATACACCTGGTTTAAATGGATGTATGCCTTTAAAACCCTTACTAAAGGGGCGTAGCTTTTGCTACTGATTTTCATTGGATGTTTATATATTTAAACATGACTGGTTTTATGTGTTTTTTAGATCTGATGAAGAGCTAATGCTCGAAAGCGCTTATCTGCATTTTTTAATAAATAGTATATAGCGGGTCATGGTAGGTCTAGTGGGTTTTTCTTCAAAAACTAAAGTACAGCAACTGTGTCAAACCCAGTTCTGACATTGTAAACACAATGACAACATCAGCATCTGATCCTTCAGGTACTATATCTTATGTCACAATAATAGTCCGGATAATGAACAGTAATGTTTCTAGATGGATAACTTACCACTAGACAAGTAGAGAGTGAATGAGGCTGTAATTTGTCAATTCCATTTGAATGAGGTGGAGCTCATTGATTGATGTTTATCACAGAAAGTTATCACATGTTCTGTTTCTGTTACAGTGCTGAAGTGAGTCACTCTTTCATGGACTTTATCATTTTCCCACGGCTGTGCAACCACAGTAGTAGCATATATAAATAAGTAAGGAGTATGGGTGTGGGGGGGTAGAGTTTGCCACACAGAGGTGCAAAGGCCTTGCATTTTGTATCATCCAGAGAAAGCTTCACCTAGTTGAATTTGACCAGTTTTATCTTCATGTGAACATAACTCATACTGAAACCTTCCGATATAACACAGCAGAGCAGCTGCAGTGCTGTGATATAGCTGGACACATGGACACAAAGGCGTACTGTCTACTTTTAAAGATTGCAGACACTCGCCTGACTAACCATACCACTAAAGTTTTCAGACAATCCCCAAAGGGCTGCTTGTGGAGAAGCAGTGATCAGATATTCTGTTATATTAGAACACTGTCTCATATAAGCATGATGCCATAGGGCATTGGAGACAGGGACCTTTCTCCTTTTCCCCATTGCAGTGTCATTGTAGGGACAGTAGTGTCAGGAGACTGACACGGAGAGGGTTTTGCTCACTCAAGAGAACAATTTCTTCATTTCGTTTTCACTCTTCTTATGATACCACAGCAGTTGCAATGTATGTAGCTGAATCTCCAAAAATGAGGTAAGGATATTGTCTTTTATCCCCATTATTGTGCAGTATCAAAGTTAATATAATTAGGGATGCAGATATGGTATGAGCAGGGTTGCTTGTCATCCTGCAAAGATTTTGCTTTTGCATTAATTTACTTTTTATTATTGATAGTTATGATTCCGTTTATTTGGTTTGATTAGTTAGGTCTTGAGCATATATGCAGCTGACATAACAGTATCCACTCAATATTCAGTTTGCCTGGAAAATTAGCAGTTTATAGAGCTTTTATAATATCAATGCCAATATGACTTAATTGTTTTAGTTTTAAACCCTATTTAGTAAGATTATGATTGAATCATGAAGAGCTCAGTAAATGTGGTGGTTTACGTTCACAAAGAAAATATTTTTTATATCTTCAGAAATACCGAACTAAGGAAGGCACAATAGACGATATGGTTGAAAGTTTATATAAAGAAATGAAACAAGGCAATGTGGTGCATTAAATTAAGATGAAATTAGTTTGAAAATAAGTAAGAAAACTTGAGACTGTGATTTGAGAATTAAAAATATGTTGTGCTTTGGTGTGCCCACAGTAGCTTTCAAACAGCCATATGTTTCTGTAGTTGAATTTCACTTCAGTCATATGTCCCCAGACAAATGTACCTGTACATAAATATTTTGCTGCTTAACAGCCTGAACCAGTAGGCCATTAAAGGAAAATACAAAGCTTCCTTTTGTGATTGGTCATAGTACAACACCTGCCCCCAACACGACTAATGCATTAACAACATACACATGCATGCTTGCATCAAGGATTTTGCCTCCATATACCCCAACATGAGGTCTGTGCCTTCAACTCCCACCTTACGTATAGATGCTAAATCCTTGGTTGCAGAACTGTGACCAAAGGGAAATACCATACAGTAAGCCACATTAAGTTTGCAACTTAATCGATCCTGCAGATAATGTTTGTTTGTGTCTTTCGGCTTTTCCCGGTTAGGGGTCGCCACAGCGGAACTCCGGTCCGCTAATGATTGGCAGTAGAGTTTTACGTGCTGGCTTGCCAGGCCTAACGCACAACCTTCAATGAAGGAACGCCCATCCACGCATGTCGCCACACAGAAGACGCTCTAACTGAGAATCGAACGGGCAATGTCTAACTGTGAGGCGACAATGCTACCGCAGCACCACCACCACAGTCTAATCGATCCTGCAGTTAATAACAAGTGCATTTGATGGTTTTGCACAATAAGAATGGTTATTGTCAAACTGAGTATTTGACAAAATACCCGTCAGCCATATATTTACGATGTTTTAAAGAAAAAAAAAACATTTTAACAAAAGTCCTAATCGTCATTAAAATGTTTTTCATTGTATTAATGTGAGCCTAGCAGGTGGCTATTGGAGGAGTGCCGCATCCACTCAAGCCTACCATAATGGAGGATTTTCTTGCCACACCCCTCTTATATAATTATAATTACCTCCAGAGTCACAAAAATACTGAAGAAAAGCCTGCAATTATTCTTCCATTAAGCTGGTTTATCATCAAAATAATTGGATCCTTATGTATAAGGGATACAGGATATTAGTCAATGAGAACTCCATCAGAATGGGAATCAGCTGTCTTATTTTGTTGATTCACAATTTCATCAAAACCCTGTCTAGTCTTAATTGCAAGATTGTGAAAAGTGGGGTTAAGGAAGTTTCTCTTTGCTCCTGCTGATACTCATCCTTGAAATTAGGCCAACATTCCATTTAGGGAGTACTGAAACATGAATCTAGGAGCTTTGAATGGGGATATAGCTCACAGCCTTATCTTCTAGGCTACAAACTGCTGTGTGTAAACTGTTGAATCCATGTACACAAACTGAGCAGAAATGCATTGCTTGCTTATGCATTCATTGCTTGTCTCTATTTGCAAAACACACAAAAGGGTAAAAGCTTAACTGCTTGTGTTTCTTCCTCTAAATCAATTTAAGCATATGGATAAGTTCTGCAAATGTGGCTTATTTAAATTGCTCCATTTTGTTTATAGACCATGATCCAAAAATTTGAAGAGAAAGTTTTCACTGATGTTTATCCAGGATTAAGTCTTTTAAGGCACTGTGTTCCTGCTAAGAAGATTAAACGGACATGGCAGCTTACTTCTTTAATTAATATGTTAATGAAGAAGATGTCACTCCTTTACAGATTTGCCATTTGGTTTTGCTTCATATATTACAATGCTTTGTCTATCACAGGATCTTGCTGATGACTAAAAAAACAAAAACTTCATTTTAAGATGGATAGATGGAAAAAATTGAATGGGTTTTATTTTTACAGATAATTGATTGCTGATCAACTGCCAACTAAGAAATACCTTTTTTTCTTGCTGATATTGTAATATTAAGTCTGATACTCTTTTACTTTAAAAAACAGTCAGTGATTGATGTAGTTTTGCCACGGAGCCTAGATTTTTTTCTCTCTCTTTCTTTTATAATGGTAACACTTCAACAAATAAAGAAGGCAAAATGATGATGATGGAGAAATAATAAGGGAATGTGGCTGAAGAATGACCCACAGTCAGAGAAAACTGTATTCATCATGAACAGCATCAAAAACCATTATGCACACATTCACATGTCATAGTGGAACAGCTGTTGTAGAATTATGAACGTTTGTCACACAAAAAAAATGTTAGGAAATTGTTTAAGTGTTCCATCTGGATGAAAAACATCAGTTATGTGCACTGCTCTTGATAATAGTATAAGTCTAGAATATTTCTGAGACAGACCATTTTCTGGTATAACAACACATTTTCACTCATGCTTCACATTTCAGTATAGTTATATAGATATATATTTATATGTATGGACACACACACACACACACACGCACGTCTCATATATTTATATATACATATACTCACATTACTGAAACATTACCAAGATAACATCACCAAAACCTGACTTTAATGAATGATCACAATGCTGAAAGATTTCACAGGGTAAGTATCCAGGTGGCCAACTAGGGTAAATTTGTTCTTTTCCCCACTGTAGTGCCATCCTGGAGTTGGTATATTTAGTTAGGGGAGGTGTGGAGGGTGTAGCCCCCCACCTGGGTGGGTTTGAGGTAGTTCAGTGTGTTTCATTGTTAAATGGTAGCCAACTGGATACTTACCCTGTGAAATATTTTGGCATTGCAGCCATTCATTAAAATCAAGTTTTGGTGATGTCATCTCGGTAACATTGTTTTTGGTAATGTGAGTTTGCGTTCTTTTAAAATAGACCCATAATATATACATATATATATATATATATATATATATATATATATATATATATGGGTCTACCTTCTTCTAACGAAATTACATTATAACAAATGTTACTTACCTGACCCCATTTCTCCGAAGTTGCATTCCACTGAAAGCATGGACTGGCAAAATCTTTGCCTTGTGAAAGGAACCACTTGGCCACCATGGGAATAAACCTAAAAGGACCAAAAGTAAACCCACCAAAGTGGGGGGTTTTACCCCCCACACACACACACCCCATACTTACATATACGAATTCCCAGATTGCACTACACTGAAAAGAGGGCAAAGTTTACCATGGTGGCAAAATGGTTTCTTTCACAAGGAAAGAATTTCAGCAGTCTGACCTTTGGGTGGAAAGCAGCTTCAGAGAAGTGGGGTCAGGTAAGTAACATTCGTTGAAATGTAATTTCATTAAAAGAAGATAAACCTATATATATATATATATATATATATATATATATATATATATATATATATTAATTACATGGTGATATGGTAATGATAAATGTTTCTAATTTGTTAAGAGTGGAGGGGCATTTGGTTTTCATTACTTTTTTTCCATTTTATACATATGTTAACCAGATAAGCCCTTTAGACTCTAGAGTCCCTTTTCAGAGACAACATGGGAGAAATCTCTGGTTAAGTGGCTGCTCAGAGTTACACAGTAGGTAAAGGAAAAGTGTAAGGAATAAAATCCTATGCAACTGGACTATAACAGACTGCTCAATTACAGCTCACAGCCTTAATCCTCGGTGCTAGCTGCTAGACTTTGTTTCTTCATCAGTACTAATTATTAAATACAAAATCTGAAATCATGTCTTAACATATGCATCATTTATATTTTGTCATATTCTTTAAATGCCCTTTTATATTTTTTTTGTATAGCCAACAATGCACCTTCTAAAAGAATGAATGCCCTCTTAGGTAAAGCTACTGCTCATTAAAGGTGCTGAAAGCCAGAAGTTCCAGATTGTGCTTTGTATACTGTTTACATCTACTTCACACAGGTGCTTTAAATGTTTAATTTGCCTAAAGGAATTTGTCTTAATCACTTGCTGATTTGTGACCTTTTGGGATTGTTGTTATTTTTTCATAACATCTCATCTTCTTCCAATGGTGCCTTTTTATACATCTCAGTAATGACGTGCCCAAGTCAGCAGTGCTTTCCAGAAATTCTTGTAATGAATAGGTGTAACAGTAAAATATATTACCTCTCCAGGCTGATGCCTCTGTAGTTGATAAACCCTGAGTAATATCTCAGCACAATAATATTCATTGGGTAATTTGTAGGCTTTCCAACCTACCTTGTAGTATTTAGGTGGAAGATGGGAGGGGGGGGTATGTGAGCTCCATATATAACCCACCCCATCCATGACCCAGACTAGAAAACCAAAATATTATATATTTTGGTTGTCATTAATTTACATTTTACGTTACTCCTTTATAAGATGTATTTCAAATCAGGCAGTTTTTGATTGCTAATTCCAAACGTTAGTGGCTTCTTTAGATTGTCAAATATATGACAATGTCTTACAGAACATATCAGAAGTAGTTGGCTCTGATTCAGTAGGAATGAGTTCATTTACACTGAATTGTATACGTTTCAGAGATGACTTAATCGCATCACATTTTGTAGTTATACATTCAGCCATTCTTTAACAGTAGATGTCTGGTAAGTGTCTCTTTGCTTTTAGCAGTAGTTATCTATTTTGAGGGTAAAACCATAAGCATTATGCTTTCTTTTTCTCTTTAGATGTTTTCAGTAATTATCATATGATTATTCATATTCTTCAATGCGCCAAACAGAATGTATTTTTTATCAATCTTTTTATAAATTTTATACAGATATATATCATAAAGAGGATAACATAACCAAAAATGAAAGACCTGAAACAAAAAAAAAGAGGAGGAAAGACTATATAAACATTCATGATATATATATTTATAGATAGATATAGATATATAGCTAGATAGATATTCACCCTCAAGTTCAAAAAGGGACGGATGGTGTTATTTGGGAGGCACTACTGTGGGCAACATGAGATTCTGACACTAAATTTCAGTCAGAAATAATACACTGCATTAAACAAAACTTACTAAATTATGTCAAATTATAATCATGTTCTTTAGTACAGAACATTATTATGGTACCCTTGAGAATGTTAATTGGCTTCTTAATCCTTCCTGATCCTTTTTTAAGCCTCCATAACTTTCAAACTGTTCCACTCCAGGTGGGGTCCTACACTCAAAAATAAAGTAAAGGTCAGCTAGAATAATTTCCCTGCAGATTTACAAAAATTAACATTTATTTACTTTATTTATGCTATTTGTTGCCAGGTAAATGGACCAATCTCTTGATCATTTTAAGCCATGACCAGTGCTCATAGAGCAGAAAATACATCACTGTTTTTCAGTTAACACTATTATATACAAAATGAGTAACTAGCAACATTCAGAACATAGTAAGATTGGTTACATCTCTGTTCTTGTTCCTTGACGAAGGTTATTGTATGCCCTTGCTTGCTCACCACTACAGACATCTAATGCACTCAGTTTTATCTCAACATATAGTAAAAAAATGTCCAAAGTCTTGTTTATTTCTTCATATATATAAATTGTATCACTTGACCTTCTACCGATATTCTATAATCTTTATTTATGTATACTGAATTCAACTGTTAACCTTTTTTTTTTTTACTCTTATATAAAAGTTTGTACTAATGCATAATTTTAGCATTGTTCAAGAACATAGTTGATGTAAATAAGTACAAAATGTTATACTTAAATGTATGTGCAAGTATTTATCACTTTTGCTTTTTCCTGTTTGCCCAGGTCATTGTCAAAAAGAGTGCTCAGACAATAACCAGTGCTCAAAATGAAAATGAAAAAGAAAATAAACATGCCAGTCCATTTAGCTTACCATACAGACGTGCAAACTTTCATCCTTTCACACTATTTAGATTCTAGATTTGATAGATTGCTACTGAAACTTTAAATCATTGTACTCTCAGCAGGCCTGTTTATCCTTCCTTCAGTATTGATCTTTGGATTGTTTTTAGAATTTATCTCTTTCTCTGAGCTTTGTGGCTTTCATTTGTAAGGCTGAGCTTGATGCATTCCAACTGAATACATAAATGACATTTATACAGTGTATACCATCTTAAAATTAGCTAACTGCAGCAATGAACTTACATGTTAAGCAAACTTGAATGAATAACTGAAAATACCCTGTAAAACTTGGTCATATGAATAATCATTCCTTTATTGCTCTCTGCATTAATGGTAACACATCGTTACAGATTTATACTAACATGTTGGAGATGTTTCTGTCTGTCCTGCCACAAATTGTATTATGAATTCATTCATATAAACATGTGAAAAATGTCATGATTGTTATGCTTCTTTGTTTATAAAAAAAAAACTGACAAGTAAATGGACTGACTAGTATGACATTAAATGCCACAATGGACTGAAAGTAGTTACGTTTTTTATTCCTTCTACCAAAGCCAGTGACCTCAGAGCTGATGGCTTGGGGAACATAGTGGTTTTGCTCCTCCCAAATAACTGTTCTATGTGACTCCCCATAGGATTTTGATGGTGTCTGTGGTCTCCTGCCACATCTCAAAGACATGTGAAAGGTAGACTGTTGAGTTTCTATATTGCTCCTATATATGTGCTCTCAAGTGTGTGTGTGTGTGTGTGTGTGTGTGTGTGTGTGTGTGTGTGTGTGTGTGTGTGTGTGTGTGTATGGTTGCGTGTGTGTGGATGGATGCATGCGTGTGAGTGTGTGTGTGTGTGTGTGTGTGTGTGTGTGTGTGTGTGTGTGTGTGTGTGTGTGTGTGTGTGTGTGTGTGTGTTTGTACAGTCTGTGAAGATGGTGTCTCATCCATTGCTCACTTCTTGCCTGTATGCCCTTTGATATGTAGGTTCATAGGTTCATAGAAGGTTACTAGGCTAATGGCCCTAGAGCCCTTGCAAGCCTAGCCATATTTATTCAGAGTTGTCCCAATTGTTGGTGGTTAGGTGAGTGAAGTTCACAGAGATAACTGTCTATGGTAGTTAATACTAACTTTCTCTGTCCAGTACAGATATAGGTGCTACCGCAGGAGTGAATTTGCTGTCACCCATCCATTCATCTAGGTTGCATTTGAAGAGGGTCAGGGAGGGGCTCTATTCACATGAACTGGAAACTTGTTCCAAAGAAGTGACAGTCTTTGGGAGATGAGTCTATCTCTCCAAAATGACTTGTTCATGCCAGAGGCTAGATTAAGATAACTAGAGTGAGTAACCCTCATTTATTTATATTTATTTATTGACATTTGTTAACCGGGTTAGTCCAGCTGGGCTTGTGGCCCATTTTCAGTGGAGACCCAAGGAGAAAAGCTCCAAGAAACATTCAGTTTACAGAAAAATGACACTGTATACTTTCATAGCATGATAAGAAATTGATTATACAATAATAATTGAAATTCAGCAGCAAAATGCAACACTTGTAGTTATATCTATCCTAAGTTTACAGAGTAGAGATTTATTTACATATTTACAACAAGAGTTTGGTCCATCAAAATGAGTATAAAGTAAAGATTTCTCCCCTAATAGAGGGAATATATTGTTGAGGAGGAGTTACAGACACGGTTCCCAAGAGGAAGAGAGGAGTTAAATTGGGGCTTCACAAGGACAAATTTTGGTAAGCAGATGAAGTTTGAGTTTTTCTTTAAAGTAGGATGGGTGAATGGTGGAACATATGTCTCTAGGAAGTTTGTTCCAAGTTTGGGTGATGGAGTGTTTATATAAGAGTTTTCCTACTGCTTTTTTAGGTTGGTAGGTGTGTAGTAGTTGCTGATTAGAGGTACTGAGAGTGTGAGAAGGTGTGTAGATAGAGATGAAGGAAGAAAGAGTGGGGCAAGATGAAGGTTTGTAGAGAATGAAGTGTAGCATTTGAAGTTGTGAAAGCAGCAATAAATTGGGGAATTCAAGCAGTGGAGGGATGAAAGGGCTAGGCAGTGATGTGTATTGTAAGTAGAGTTTGTGATTAATCTAGCTGTCTTATGGTAAGTTTGTTGGAGTTTGTTAAATGTTGCAGTTTGAATACTGGTGAGCACGGGGGTAGCATAAAGAAGGGAGGGGAGGAGGAGAGCTTGTGCAAGGGAGAGTCTAGCATTTGGAGTTAGAAATTTTTTGTTACAATATAGTAAACCTAGTTTCTGGTTTGTCTTTTTTTATACATTGGAGAAGGTGTATATTAAATTTTAGTTCATCATCTATGATGACTCCAACGAGTTTTATGTGAGCTTCAGGTTTAATAGTTGTGTTATTAGAGGAAGTGATAGAAAAGGAGGATTTGTGGTGAGAAACAGAGCAGGGGAGAAATAGTAACAGTTTGGTCTTTTTAGGGTTGAGTATGAGTAGGTTACTGGTTAGCCACTGTTTAGTAGATAAAAAGGTATGTTAGGTGAGTGCATGGAGTTCAGAGATGTTGTCTGAGATGGAAATGAGAGTGGAATCGTCAGCATATTGGATGAGAGGGGATTGTTTACTAGATGTGTGGAGGTCATTGGTGAAATTATTGAACAGGAGGAGGCCAAGGATGGAGCCTTGGGAAACTCCAGTTGGGACAGGTAAGAATGGGGAAGAGGAAGTGAGCCATTTAACAGATGGCTGTCTGCATGATAAGTAGCTGGAAAACCAGGCTAAGGATGAGGAAGATAGACTGAGACTTGCAAGTTTAGATAGCAGTAGGGGATGGGAGACAGTATCAAATGCTTTGGAAAAGTCTAGGAAGAGACAAGAGATGTTTGTTGTTATCTAGGGACTCAGCAATGGTATGGGTAAAGGATAAGAGGGCAGTAGTTGTACTATGTTTGGGATGAAAACCATGCTTAGTGGGTGTGAGAAGATTGTGGTGAAGGAGATGTTTTAGAAGTTATGAGTGGATGCATTTTTCAAGAATTTTAGAGAGGGGGATAGGATAGCTATGGGCTGATAGATGGGTCTGTGGAGTTACAACCTTTGTGTAGTGGTATAGTGAAAAAGGATTTCCAAATGGTAGGTAAAGTGGATTCCTGAATAGACCTATTGATTAGTATAGACACTGGGTAAGCTATTGAATCAGCAGCCAGCTTGAGGAAGGTAGGAGGTGGATTATCAGTGGAACAAGAGCAGGGCTTGAGCTTAAGAAGAAGAGATTGGATGTAGGTAGTAGGAACAGGGGTATAAGGAGAAAGTATTAGAGTTAGATGGGTTTGGAGGGATAGGCTGAGGAGTAGTGTTACCATTGGATGGTAAGAGCACTTGAATAGTGTCAGTCAAGTGTTTATTAAGTAGGGTAGCTGTTTCCAGGGGGGGTTATGTGGATAGGGGGAGGGGGTTGAGGGGCAGCCCAGAGAAAGAATTTTATTAATGGTTGACCAGAGCTTACAAGGGTTGGATTTGTTATTTAGTTGGGCAGAGGTAAAGAAGGACTTTTTATCAGCAGTGATTTGTTTCTTAGTAAGATTTCTGAGATGTCTATAGTTGTGAAGTGAGGGTAATTACTTAGTTTTGATGCAGGATTTCCAAGCTTTATCCCTTTGGAGCATAAGGGATTTAGTTTCTTTGGAAAGCCAGTGACCATAATTGAATTTTATTCTAATCTTTCTGGAGGGAGCAAAGGAGTTCAGGGTATTCAGGAAGATGCTTTAGGCTTGTGTGGTGAGCCGAGACGTTAGAGCTGAGCTATAGGTTTTTACAGTTCTTTTTTAATAAATATTTGGTGGATTCACTGGCTGGTTGTTCTTTTTCTTTTTGCATTGGTGGTTTTATTATTCAGGAAAATGCTATTGAAGCTATTTACTGCATCATTTAGAGAGATGTGTTTAAAGAAAGACCAGTCAGTGGATGATAGAATAGAGTTGAATTGGATTGTACTGAAATTTGAAAATTTGCAACAGTCTCTGTAGAGGTTAGGTTTGGCAGGTTGGGAGGTACATGTAAGGACAGAGGTGGGTAGGTGGTCACTAAGTTGGTCTGGTAGAGTAGAAGGTTTATGATAAAGGTTAGGGAAGCTGGTGAGTATCCAGTCACTTATAGAGCTAGAAGTTAAGTTTGTGTGGAGTCAAGTTGGGGAAGTTATTAGTTGATGGCAACCATGCAGATATGTGCTAATTTGAAGGGAGTTAATTTTGAGTTTGGACCAGTCTAGGTTGACATCTCCTAATATGAGGGTTTCATAGGTTATATTATGGGAGAACTAGGATAGGATTTTCTCAAGGGTGGGCAGGTTGTTCCCAGGAGGGATATAGATGGAGGCAATAGCTATATTTTTTGTGGGTTTAAATGGCAGTTTATGATGAGTTCAGCTGGGTGAAAGTCAGGGATGGGTACGGGGAGAGGTTGAGGCTATTAGAATGAAGGATGGCTACACCACCACCTTTTTTGGGAATCTATCTGAGTGGTAGATATTATAGCCTGGTGGGAGAAATTTATTGTTAGAGATATGTGGCTTAAGCCAAGTTTCTGATAAGCAAAGGATGTGATGGGTTGTATGGGTTATCCAGACATGGCATTCAGTGATTTTGTTGGTTAGGCTTTGAATATTTAGAGAGTATATGGCTAGGTATTTAGATATGGTTTAATTCAATGTAAGAGATTGAGGATGGAGAGAGGCAGTAGGAGAACATGGGGAGGTAGAGGATAATGGAGGCTGGTGCTTAGGAGGAGAGAGAGAGAGGGGCCTGGGTTAGGGTGGATGTCACCAGATGTAAGTCAGTTATTAGTGGGTAGAGACAGTAGGATGGAACACAGATGTAGTTTGTATAGGTTGGGTTTAGATTTGTAGGTAGGAGGGAGTATTTGCAGTCTAGATAGCTTACAAAGACATTGGTTGGAAAGGTTAAATAGGGCTGGTGAGATATCATAGAAGGATGGTATAGAATGAGTATCAAAGGTATAGGAAGTAGGAGAGTAAAGCAGTGGAGAGGGGAGGTGAAAGTTATATGAGATTAGAGTAGTTAGAAAAATGAGGAGTGAGGTGATAATGATAAGGTATTGCATTGTTGAAAGAGGGTATGGGATTAGAGGATGGGTATTAAAAGAGGTTAGGGATGAAAATGAAAGTATAAAAGTAGGTAGGAAATTGTTAGTCAGAAGAAGATGAGGAAAGTGTGGTACAAGAAGTGATGCAATTCAAAGTTTAGCAGGAAGTTGTCTGCCAGTGGATAGTGAGGGAGGAAGGGGAAGGAGTAGATGGTATAAAGGAAATTGTAATGGAGGTGTGTGGGAATGGGGGTAGGGTAGGGGAGGGTAGTGAGCCCAAACATAGCAAGAGCAAACGGAGTGGGGCTAGCACCCAGGTTGAGAAAAAGTCAGAGCAACAATCAAAAAAAGAAAGTGAACTATTTTGAGAGACAAGAATGTACAGTTACTAAAAGAGTAGTCACTAAAAAATATGAGCAGAAAATGCATACAAGAGAACACTGGCCTGAAGCTGCACAGGTAGATAAACTTGAATGAAAAATTAGTGGTATATGGCTGAAATAAGCTAAACAGTGAGGCTTTAGAGGGAGAGAGGTATTACTAGCAGCAAAAATCAGGGCAAAAAAAACATTAACAATGGCAATATGTAAGAGACTACAGACAGTAAAACAGGGTTGAAACACTAGCAAAGGCAGTTATGAGAGAGACTAGAAATGATTCAGGGAAGAGTAAAATAAGGAAAAGGAGAATAAGCACAGAAACAGTATGAGGAGTGAGGGTAGCCAAAGAGAAAGATTTGGGGCTGCTAGCATCTGCTTTTCATAGCAACAAGCAAAAAAACCAACTGTATTTACTTGTTATGTTTACAGACTCTAACATGAATTAAAAAGGGCTAGTTTATCATGTAGTAGTTATTCACTGGGGCACATACTTCAGTGGTATTATTTTAAACTTATTTGGTGGCTCCCGGACCGATGGTCAAAGTTGCAGGGTATCTGTTAAGGACAACAAACCAGTCTTGCTTTTACTGTGGCCAGGAGAAAACTGCAGGGAAAAGATCCACTAAGGCTATAAAAACAAAGAGGAGGGGGATTAGTTAAGAGCAATAATACAGGAAAAAGTGAGAGACAAAAACACCGTGGGTAGAGAGAGAAAAAACAAAAAGTAATAATACAGGTAGGCAAAGACAGTTTAACAAGCACTAATTTCTATTGTATGTCTGTCTTACACATATAGCTAGCTAAGAACACAGCAGTGTTTACAATTATGTACAAAGTAATGCAGAAAAACCAACAGTTAGCAGCACAGTGTAGAAATTCACTAGGAAGAAATTCACAAAGCCAGTAAAACAGAAATTCAGAATGCTGAGGACAAGAACAATTTGGTACAGTTTTGCAGGCAATAATGCTTCCATTTTCTTTAGTACGACACCAAGAACTGCAGTGAAAAATACAAAGGCTATATCTAAATGTGATCTTAAGGTGCTGGTGCTCCTTAAGACAAGAAAAATAGGCTTTAAATATTCACATATTCCATTTTCTTTCATAAAACAACAAGAAATGTGATTAATAAAGTTCAACAGCTAAGCTAATTGTGATCGTAAGGTGCTGGAGCTCCTTGCAGCAAGAAAATAGACTTTAAATATTCACAAAGCTAGAGTCATGGAAAAAAAGGTTTACACCAGCGACAGCACATGCAAGCAATATTCATTGCAGCATAATCACTGGACACTTTATGACTAAAAACAGTTTGATTTACGAATGTGTAGCATTTCCATCAGGGCTGGGTCAGAGACTGCCCTGTATGCCAGGCACAGGTCACCCGTTAGCAACCTGTAGGAGATAGAATATGATGACAGGGCTTTCAGTCTTTCTGCATAAGATTTGTTTTGTGTACCCTGTAATTTATTGGTGAGAAACCTCTGTGGTCTCTGGTGTTTAGTAAGGTACATGCAAAAGGGATCATTGTACTCAGTTATTGGTCTGATGAGGACCAAGTATAATGGAATTATAACATCCTTAGATCTAGATGTGGATGTGTTGTCTTTACTTATAAGATGTGCCACATAGAAGGATTTCCTTACTATTGTGGTTAAGTGATGGTCAATGCTATCAAACTGAGTACCCAGGTATTGGGTTGCTGTCTGTAATGTAATTAACCTGGATGTTGGCTTTCCCAAATGGAATAATAATGCAATGTATTTGCATTTAGCTTTGATCCATGGCTTTGGCACCAGTCATTTGTCTGTGTGAACCCAGTCTGCAGTATATTAACATCCTTGGGTAACTCAATGATTGCTCCCAATTTGTGGTCATCAGTGGATTTGGTCAGCCATAGTCTATCCAGGTTTCCCTGAACTTCTAAGAAATAAATTCTGAACAGTAAGTGGCTCAGCACAGAACCCTGTAGTACACCACTGGTGACTGGCCTTTTGCTAGAGGTGAAATCACCCACTTTGATAGTATGTGTCCTGTCAAAAAGCCATTTGGCTACCCATCTGGTAATGTAAGGGTTAATTCCTAATTGGGAGAGTTTCCCTATAATACCTTAGTGAATGATTGTGTCAAATGCCTTGGCTAGGTCAAGGTAGATGGTAAGGACTGTCTTTCCTTCATCCAGGGCCTTGGTGACTTTCTCAAAGAAGTCAACCATGTTTAACAGGCATGATCTACCTTTAAAGAATCTGAAATGGGTTGAGTCCAAATTTTGGAGATTACCAGTGTCCTTGCTAATAAGATCCATAATGATTCCTTCCATGGCCTTGCAAATGAGGCTAGTCAATCTTATTGCCCAGTAATTCCCAGGGTCAGTTGAGGGTCCCCCTTTGTAAAGATGGATTACTATTGCTGTCCTCCATTCTGTCAGAACACAGCCTGTTCACAGGCTGTGGTTAAACAGGGATCCAAGTGGGTCTGCTAGGTCATGTTTTAAGTTGTTTAAAAGGCAACCCAGGATGTTGTCTGTTCACATTGATGCCATATATTTAGAGAGCACCGAGATGACCTCCTCTCTTGAGATAATAGGCTGAGGAATGGTGGCAGGTGTGCTTTGGAGGATGACTGGAGGGGATAGGGGTGAAGCTTGTTCCAAATCTGTCAGTTAACACGTTGGCTATTACCTCCGGTTAAGTATGAGTTTTGCCATCTACAACCATTTCATCACATAGCTGGGCATTTCCTTTTAGATTTTGGACATTGTCAAAGAATGCATTTTAATTATCCTTAGCTAGGGAGGTTATTTTTGCTTTGTAATTAGTTTTGGAGGACTTGATCAAGATCTGTAATTTGTTTGTTTAAGCTAGAGAGGAATTTCTTCCTCTGCTGAGCCAGTTCCCTCTTGTTCTTGGACAATATTTTTTTTGTCTTGTTGTATAGTCCGCTTATACAAGAGGTCTACTAGGGTAGTTTGTTTTTATTGGCAAGACCTGGTTTTAGGTTGGTTGTCAGGTGCAGCTGATTCTATGCAACTGCTTAAGTGTTTATACAGGGCATTGGTATATACCTCTGCATAACAGTCCATGTTAACTGTGCTCAAGGGGGCTTTGAAACTTCTTATGCCATTACTTTGTAGGAGGCAATTTGTCTTTGAAAAATTCTTAAGTGTTTTTGACCTTGATCAGTATCTGGTCTTATAATTAGATATAACAAGACTGATTTATGGTCCGGTCTTAATTAGCTTTGGAGGACTTCACAAGATCTGTAATTTGTTTGTTTAAGCTAGAGAGGAATTTTGTCCTCTGCTGAGCCAGTTCCCTCTTGTTCTTGGACATTAGTTTCTTTCTGTTGTTGTATAGCCTGTTGTACTAGAGGTCTACCAGAGTTGTTTCTTTTTTCAGTAAGACAAAGTTTTAATCTGGTCAAGTGCAGCTGATTCTATACAACTGCTTAAGTGGTTATACTGGGCATTGATATACGGGTCCCTATCAGATGATCGAAACGCCGTTTCCGTAAATATGATGTGATCAACACGTATTGCGCAAACTATGCAAACGCCGAACGTCCAAAACAGCGACATCCGAAATGTCAAAATGTTTTGGTTGGCCCGTCTGCGGTATAGCTCTATAAGGTAAGTGTGCGAAAGTTATGGACCTTAGGTTAGGGTGCGGGTTAAGGTACGTGTATAGATAGGTAATGTATATAAGATTTAGTGTAGTGTTAGAAGCAGGGTTTTGTTAAATGTATTTATGTGTATTATTTATGTTGTTAGGGTATATCACCGTAGGGGAAGTGTGCAGTAGTTACGGACCTTAGGGTTAGGGAGGGGTTAAGGACAGTGCATAGATAGTTGTGTATGTGGGGTTTAGTGTAGGGTTAGAAATTGGGTTTTGCTGCTTTACTTTAGGGTTAGGAGTAGGGTTTGGTTAGTATATGTATGTGGTTTATTTATGTTGTTTGGGTAGGTAGTATGTAGTGGGTGGTGGGGTTGGCTGACTATGACCATTCGAAGTTTTAAATTTCGTGGTTTAGTGCGTTTGGTCTATTCACTGTTTGATTAATATGTGTTGCTCTTTTGGTATTCACTGAAATGGATTTTCATGGAACTGATATAGACCCTTGATATATATCTCTGCATAGGAGTCCATGTTATCTATGTTTGAGGGGGCTTGAAACTTCTTTTACCATCAGTTAGTAGGAGGTGATTTGTCTTTGAAAAATTCTTAAGATGAGGTATCTGTCCTTATAATTGCATCTAACGAGATTGAATTATGGACTGGTCTTACCAGGAAGACATCACATTGGGGAGGGATGTGCAATGCTCTCCCATGTTAGTGAGTACTATGTCCAAGACATCTGAGCCTGTTGTAGGTGTGCTGACTAGCTGTTCCAGAGCATCTGCACTGACAAAGTCCAAGAACCTCTGAGCCAGCATGTTTGCGGTTATCTATGTTTCCCAGTCAATGGTAGGATAATTAAAATCACCCATGAGTAAGGTGTTGGTCTGTATGGCAAGTGACTCCATTAGGTCCAGGTATGTGGTATGATTTTCCTGTTTCATGCTGGGGGACCTATAGCTAGCTATGATGTGATTGGAGCCTTTGCCTATAGTTAATCGGACATGGAGTAGCTCAAGAGAGTCATAATGTTTGACCAGTCTTGAGGTGTTCTTATCCTAAATGAAGATGGATACACCTACTCCTTTAGTTCATTAACCCTCAGTTTGTGGTCTAATTGTCTGGAAGACATTGTAGCCCTACATGGCCAGGTATAGCCTCTGTCTCCCCATGACTCTAAATTGAATAAGCAGCTAATGTCAGTGAAATAATGAATGAATGAATGAATGAATAACAGAAGAACAAAACAGAACCTGGAAATCCAGAATCCTGACCATGTGATAAACTCAAGTGGGCAGAGGCTTCTTTGCTGACTATGGAGGGACAGTTGTGACCTCCTGCTGTAGAGTTGGTTTGTGGACAAGGGGGTGGTACAGCAGTGCTGGATGATGATCAGAAGTAGCTGACTGACATTCCTGTACTGCATGCATGGAAATTTGCACACACAAGCGGGAATATGTCATTGCACACCATCCGCCAAGAGAAATGTGCTCTCCTAAAGGCTCAGAGGGAAAAATGCAGCTACTAGCAGTATAATGAGTCCAGCTTGTACCCATTTCACTTCCTGACACACTGAGGCAACCCACCCCCTGATATCTAAAGACTTTCTGCACTCTAAAAGGCTACCCACTTGACAACAGGTCATGTTAGAGTATCATCACCCAAAGAGCAAGAGTTCTGCAGCAATTTGCTTCAAAAAATCTAAAGCTGAACAGAATATATAAAAGCAATAAAGCTGTGCTTGAGCATTCTCTCACTGTCTGAATTTAACGTATATTTGTAAATCTATCCTGTTTTGAGTCCAGCATGTCCTGTGTTTACACAATGATCACATACTGACTGATAAAAAATTCACAAGTAAAGAAGGAAAACCAGACCACCTACATAGTATAAAGCAGATACATTAGAAATGGGTACTGCATTTGTGCAGATATACTGATATACAGCTATTCAGTGTAATGAAAAACTTAAATTATTAAAACTGTATTATCAGTTAATCGATGAATAAATTAAAGTTTTTTTATCCTTTTAAGAATGTGAAGAAAACTTACTTCAGGTGAAATGTGCTCTGTACATTCATATGGACACCAGCCAGTATTAAAGTTCCAAAATTGGTTTGTCTTTGCCATGAGGTAAAACAATAATAGTGGTGATTATATCCAGGTCAAAAGCATGAGAAGTAAAGTTGTCTGAATGGGTGGTGATGAACCTCATACACAGAAGGAAAAATCAGGGTCAGAAAACTATGCTTTTCTATATGTGTGATTAATGTGTTTCTGTAAATGAGGTGTTTTTTTCATTTCTGCCTGCCATGGGACCATGATCCAAAGAACATAGACGGGAGTAAAAAATAAGTGGCCAGGTTTCTTCAGTATCTTAGTGTAAGAATCAGAAAAATAATGTGGATCAAAGCCCTAAAAATCAGGAACAGGTTTAGAGGGGTTTGTCTGATACACAAACTCACTTCCAGTTGATCAGAACTATCTGATATGCAAATAAAGGAACATATTTCCTAACCAATCTGAAACAGATGAGCTTCTAGCCAATAAGAGGTCACCACACCTGGCACACCCCACAACCATTGTTGACAAGTGTATTGAAGTAACAGTTTGCGTGTTTTATTTGAATGTAAAGAAGCGCTCACCAATCTCAGTAATAAAACATTTTTAACTGAGAGTTCAGTGAATTTTTTGCTCAACATTGCTGTCTTGGATTTTTACATAGTGGTATATGCTTTTAGCTTCTTTCTGCGGGGGTTTTCCCTGCCTTCACTCCCCCAGGATAAGGGATGCTGGTTAACTTTGAGATTACACAAGGCTACAAACTTAATTCCTGCTCTGGACTAGCTTCATATCTCTTATGTTTTGTTTTTAGGTGAAATATTTCAGATTCTTTCATCCAAAAACATACATTTCTTTTGTTTATTTGGCTTGGTTCTTGGCTAGGATGACTTGTGTGCAGCTGCTGCACATCATCTTTGTGGCCTCATGTTTGTCAAGTCTACGTTTTGTGTGCGTGTGTGCGTGTGTGTGTGTGTGTGCGTGTGTGTGTGTGTGTGTGTGTGTGTGTGTGTGTGTGTGTATATATATATATATATATATATATATATATATATATATATACATATATATATATATATATATATATATATATATATATATATATATACATATATATATATATATATATATAAACATACATATACATCTGTGTGTCCTTCCTGTGATGACATCACATCCAAGAATGGGTCTACTAATTATACCTATTACCTGCAGGTTAAGGTCAGCCTCCCTCCACCCCAGATTAGGTAAAATGGCTATTAGCTATCAATTGGTTGAAAGAAAACACTCATTGTTTTGTTTTATGTATAAAATGCTTAAGTGCAGTCAATTTAATAATTCTAGTAAATAAAAATGCTGGCAGCCTGTGTTACATAATTTATGTTGCAAACAAAGGATTTATTTTCAGTTATTGCAACTTATTAATGCAGTTCAAGAAAAAAATCTGTAGTGGTATCAGGGTTACACTTATGTATACATGTCATAGACTTTGCTTAGTGTTTATTTTTCTCACAAAATGTATTGTGAATGTACTTAGTAGCAGTTTCATTAATGAGCCTGAAATGAAAATATACTTAGCATACATTAAGAATAATGACATATCTCATTCCCTTCTAAATAAATAAAATATGCCATCTTGGCACATGAAAAATATGGTGCAGGATTGAAAAGGAACTGCTGTTATACAAATATGTACCCTGAAATTTCTGACAGATAGAGCTTTATTGACTGCCATTTATTTAACGATGTGTTACGTGTCCCTCATTTACATATTGATGCACACTGAGGGATGTGCCTGTACATAAAATTGAAATAGACCTTCATCTATGAGAGCCTTCAGGGCTTTTAGAAATATATTATTGTATGCAGACTTCTAAACTACCGGCTAGCATTCTCTGTGACTGCACACTCAGACTGAGACATTCTGTCAGCATTTTTGGATCTGCAGTCTACATCGTGATTAAACATTTTAATAAAGTGTTCTGAATGTTTTGTAATTCTGACATAGCAATTCACTCTTTTTTTAAATCAATTCATCTGTATTGTCTCTAGAATCAGTGGTTTGTTTTAACTAAAGTCTTTGAAGCATAACCACAAACCTCAAATTCAAATTGGTGGTGGATGGGTACCTTCATTGTTTTAAACAGTCTTGGGGACTTTTTTGAATAACTAGATTGAATCAGTTTTCTTTCTGGAAATCAAGCATTTAACCACAATCTGCTTGACTGCTATTTTATTGTGGCTGTTTCTGTTGCCTAATAAATCATAGGGAGCCTTGTATACTGTATCTTGTTAAATACATTGTGGTATGTATATTATAACAAATCCATAATGAAATATCAAAATGCAAAGACACAAAACACAAATATTTCAATATCTGCTTTTCAAAAACTCAAAGCAAGGAAGAAATATCCAAGAATGGGGGAAAAACAGTTGACAGTATTCAGAAACATTACCCAAAATAGTAAGCCCTATTTATGGCCAGAGATAGGCATTTCCATTTCAGAGACAGCCCTACCACAGTGAATTATTTTGAAGAGGTGCAGCACCATGGTGAACTGTCTCTCTCTGGCCTACTGCAAATGTAAATAACACATTCCAAGAAAGCAGCTTATGATAACCATGTGATCGCCTAAAGAAATACCTGCAGTACATGGCTTACACAGATGAGTGGTTCATAGAACTGCTAGACTGTGGAAATCTCAACTTAAAGCTGTGTTAGTTAACTTTTTGACAAAAGTTCACTGTCACCCATTTCTCTTAGTTGTGTTAGAAATAATTGCTGGATGGCTTAGTGGATATCTAGTAGTGTGTGTGTGTGTGTGTGTGTGTGTGTGTGTGTGTGTGTGTGTGTGTGTGTGTGTGCATGTGTGTGTTTTTTTTTCCTCTTGTTCACACCACTTAGAACTCTGGTGATGTGTCAGTAATTATTTTTGGAAGTCCAATTAAATAAATGACTGAAGCCCTCGTCTTGAGAACATATGAGGGATATACATGCAGTAATATTTTTAGTCCCCCTACCCAAATGGCAATGCAAACTATGGTTTTCTGCTAACAACAAATGGACCCCAATAAATAACTGAAGCCGTATACTTGAGAACGCACTCAGGATATCCCTGCAGGATTATTTTCACTCCCCCTACCCAAATGGAACTGAAAACTATGGTCTTCTGCCAACAAAGAATGGGAAACCAATAAATAACTGAACTCCTATACTTGAGATCACACTCTGGATACACCTGCAGGATTATTTTTCACTCCCCCTACCCAAACAACACTGCAAACTGCTGTCTTCTACCAACAACAAACTGACGCTAATAAATGTATGTTTAAGTACCACAGCTGAGCTAAAGTACTTGTACAGTCTTCCATAATATTTCTCCACATCAGCGGCCAAACTAGGTACCGGTCCTTCACTCCTACCTCTCCATTCCCAATTTTTGTCTCCCCAGTTACTCTTGACTGAGCTTAACTGTTTACTACATGTCCAGGGAGTTAGTTTTTTTATCTTAGTTCTATTTTTAAAGACAATAAAATAACATTACCCTACACTCAGCTATCCCGGGTAATTGCACTAGTCCAGTCTTTACATATAATTTTTTGCAACCTTAAGAGAAGTTATAACAACACTAAAGAAAATAAATTTTACTGGCAAGAGGCTTACTGATTGTTTTATTTGTCCCCATGGGTGTTTTATTTGTCCCCATGGGTGATTTGCTGTAACCATCACTCTGCTACCCTCCTCCATTCCCACCCACCCCTCCCTCCTCAAGTTTAGACTTATCCAAGTAATATCCCTTACCCATCTTTAGCCAGTCTGACCAATTCCCAGTCAGAATACACTGCTAGCTTATCCCTCTACACCTTCCTAAGCCCATCAACCAAACAGTCCCTACCATACCTCCCAACCATACTGATTTACTCGGTTTTTACTGAGTTTTGGGGTCCAAATGAAGGGGTGCCATGATTCCCGAGTGGCACCCCTTCAATTCCGATTTTTGTCTTTATGTTTTTCCCATTTTCGAATTTCGGCCCTTCCGGAGCTGACGTCATCATGTGCGTGATGATGTCAGCTCCGTCAGGGCTATCAGCCAGTCGGAATTGAGCTTCCAGCTGCAAATGTGAGCAAGCAGGCTTTTATATCACTCAGTAACAGCTGGGAAAGTTTATAGCAGTTGTTTTGTTTGTTTAGCTTAGAAATCGGCTTTTACAGCACTCAGTAACAGCTGGGAAAGTTTATAGCAGTTGTTTTGTTTGTTTAGCTTGGAAATTGGCTTTTACAGCACTCAGTAACAGCCGGGAAAGCATACAGCACTCATTTTGTTTGTTCAGCTTGGAGGGACTTAACAGCCGTTTGTGTTTATCAGCAGGTTTGGGACTTAATAACAGCCCATTTCTTGCATTTATCAGCAAGTTTGGGACTTAATAACGACCCGTTTCTTGCATATGGGAATTGTGTGTGTGTGTGTGTGTGTGTGTGTGTGTGTGTGTGTGTGTGTGTGTGTGTGTGTGTGTGTGTGTCTGTGTGTGTATATTGTATTGTATTATTAAACTTTAGTTTTTATTGTTAGTGTTGTTAGGAAGTAAATGACTAACAACTTGCTTAGGTGACAGCTTAATTGTTTTTAAAGACCAGTAAGACAGAATAGCACTGATATACTTTGATAAAAATTGTAAATGTGAAAGTTTGTTTGGTATGTTGGTAATAATGATGTCTCTTACTGAAAACCTTTTATTAGTGGGATTCATTCCGGTCCCCTCTTTGACTGTTTGAGAAAGATTAAACTGATCCATAAGGGAAGTAAAATTGTTTGAGTGCAGAGTTCTAATTGACTTTATTGTTACTACATATACCAAGTTTATTGTTTTTTAGTGCATGGCTAGATATTTTGAAGTGTATCCACCAGAATATAAACTATGGTTGGATGAGGTATATCAACAGTGGCAACATTCAGTTTTTTTTGTCCACCTAATAAATAAATAAATAATTGTTCAGATGGGTTCACTTTTAACAATTAGAGAAGGATATGGGACATGCTTCGTTTTCACGTGAGTTAAAATACCACCACATTTTCTTCTTCCATTGTCTAAGAAGTACATGTAATTAGAGGAGATTAATAGCAATATCCAGGAAACCTCTAGAAACCAAGACCCATATATCACAATTTTGGGGGGGGGGGTTATTTCTTCAAGTGCTGTCCATTTGTTATATGCTGTACTAATATTTAGACTATCCACAGAAAGAAATATATGATTTATAGAACCCATTGAACATCAGCTCGGGGGACTCAGGTAAGGTGTCTGTGTGTGTGAAAATGCCCCCTTTATAATACACCTGGTGGCTAGAGGTATTCGGGCTCAAACCCTGTACCCTGGGTATAGGATAAAAAGAGCCTAATGTCCCTAGCCACCACTTGTGAATTTTTTGTTCTGTTCCCCATAAACTCTGTGGTTTCAAATGTTTGTGACAATTTACTGAAGGTTGAATTTATTGATTAATGACAGGCATTTGAATTTCAGACTTCATATTCTTCAGAAAATAAATGGTAACAAAAACCTTTTATTCTAGCAATTTTCTAAGTGTTTAAGATCAGTATTTGAAAATTGTACCTAATTTGGGGCAAGTTTCTGTCTTCCTATCTTTTGGGAAACAAGCTGCTGATTTGGCATAGTGGCATGTTGTTCTGACTGTAGTGCACAGTCATGTGTTCAAGACTTGGCAGGGAAATGCATGGTGGTAACACAGCATTTTATTCTAGCAACTTTACAAAATTATACGCAATGTTTAAAAGGTGTCCCTGGTTTTGGCCTTTTTGCCCTCCCCCAAAAAAAATGTAAATTGTAAATGAGTGTAAGAAGCTGTGCAAGATGCCTATGCCTTATACTACTGTCATTCTATTTTTATATGTATATATTGTGTGTGTGTGTGTGTGTGTGTGTGTGTGTGTGTGTATGTGTGTGTGTAAGTAGACTTTTATGATGGAAATGTTCTGAATTGGGCAGTTTTGTCATTACTGTTTCATAAATTTCGTTTCATTGCCTAGTGAAAAAATGTTCAAATAATAAATTTAAAATATGCTCTGTCTAACAAGTATGCTGTATTATACAAGGAATATAATTTACTAAAGTCAGGAAGGTGTATCAAAGAACACATGTATGTTTCTTGTTTTGTGTGCAAGCAAGGGGCCAGTGATTTGAAAACAACCCAAAGGTAATCTTTATCCACCACTGGCATGATGCATTCTATATGGATGTGATGTAGGTTTCAATGCTATTTTAATTAATGTGAGTTTCAAGGGCAGAGAAGTTTTAATGCCAAGTCTATTTTCATTGTGAGACGGTATTGCTTTGTTTAACAGATGTCTATTGGTGTTTGTGCATTGTGCTGTAAAGTGTAAAAATAAAATACAAATAATCATTGTAGAAGTAAAGCAGTATGCACACATTAGTGTTTATGGTAAATGGGGAAAAATAGCCAGGTAATGGGACATTGGAATGGTTGCAGGGAGACTCCGGTGCCATATTTTGGTTGTCTATTCTTCAGTTTGCAGGAAAGTTGGTATCCCACGATTCCACTGGAGTGGGTGGGGTTACATAATTATGTATGCAAATTTTATGTTAAACAGCGTACAGATTTGTACCTATTTTTCATGGGCCTTGTCCAGATTTTTGATGTTCCAAGGTTGAGAGGTATGTCCCTACACATCTCTCCATAACCTAAATTCATCCCCTACTTCCTTGTATCTCTTATTCTGCTCATTATACAGTCTCCTTTATCTTTCTTCTCCACACAACCATGCTCCCAAACAACTTGTCTTTCTAACTACAAACCCTAGCCTACCAAACCACCTCCTACCACAAATTCTGCATCACTTATATCCACTCTCCTACTTGTCCACACAACACAATCCACTTCCAACCCACCACCAACATTCAGATTTCACCACAGCTGTACAATAGCTCTAAAATATTATTCTTCACTTTCAAATATCTCCACACACAAGCATATCGACACACATTCCAAAAGCATGCCAGTCTATTATCCAAAATCACTTACCTACTTCTGCACTCACACAAATCAAACTGCAAGGAGATGTACATCCTATCCCAGGCCCCCAACTTAACACTCCCCAAAGCTCTAACCCAGTCCCCCTTACAATTTACTCCCCCTCTCAATAAATACTCTACCAAGCATTTCCCTAGCAGTCTTTCAACCACCACCCCTATTACTAAATACCACAACTCTGACCTGCTAATTATTAACAGTATTATTAATAAATGAATTCCATGCTGCCCTTGCCCACTACACACCAGACATAGCTGCCCTAGGTGAAACCAGCTGAAACTTCATATAAAAGATGTAGAAATCTATTCCCAAGGCTTCAACATAATAAGACTTGATAGGATTATCAAGTGCAGTGGTGGTATTCCAGCCATGTTCAAAGATACTCTCAAACTAGATCAGCTAAACTGCAACCCACCTAACCCAGCCAACTCTGAAATATTAACAACATGCCTACAAATAAATTCCCATAAATCCATAATGATAATTGCCTCCTACTTCCCTCCAGGTAACAATCATTCCAACATAGAAAACCTCCTCTATTGGTCATCAGAAACATTCAAATAAGAAACTATAGTCCTAAGAGACTTTAACCTTGAGTAGCTCACCTGCTCCTCTCATAACCCCATCCAACTTTATCAGCCTCTGCAACTTCTCTCAAACTATTAACTCACCCACCTGTATAGATAAACATACCATGAAACAATCAATACTGGACTGGATACTAGCTAATACGCCTGACTTTTGGTAGGAAGCAGGTTGCCTGCCAGATTGCCTAAGTGACCACTTACCTACCTTTTTTCTCAGGGAATGGATATATACCCCCTAACAATATCATATCTGAACACATTTGCACCAAAAAAAAAAAAACTTTTCCCCTACTATTTTCAATACACTATTACAACAAAGTGACTGGTCTCCTTTAAAATGCATCCCATTGGACCTCACAGTCCAATACTTTAACAATACATTCCTCACAATGCAAAATAACTTAGCTCCCATAAGGGAAATTCATGCCAAAATTAATCTATTACCTTGGCTAATTAAGGACACCAAGCTATTACTCAAACAAAGGGATAGATCCTGGTCACAATACCAAAGAACCAAAAACAAAGACAACCTCATCATATATCAGCAACTAAGAAACCAAGCTAAAAGACAAATCAGTAATGACAAAAACACATACTACCACACATCCCAACAAAAATATCGGAATATCTCCCAAAAATTTTGGTTAAGTATCAAACAACTTCTTAAACCACAGCATTCTTCTACCCCAGCACCCACCACCACAAACACTACTGATAGCATAGCATCCCAATTCAACTCACAAATTATCCAATACATAACATCTCTCATAAACAGTTAATGCTAACAGTCCACTAACTGTCTCAAACCCACTAGATTCTAGCCATATCTCATTCTCATTTAAACCTATACAAACTAACTGTATAAAAAAACTCCTGACAAAATTAAAACCCTCATCTCCTGCAGCCAATCAGCTCCCCAGCAAATTTCCGAAACTAGCATCTGATTCTATCTCACACTCTATCTCAATACTAATCAACTGCTCTAGTTCTGAACAATATGTACATAAGCTCTGGAAAATATCTCACATCACCCCCCTTCACAAACGTGGCCCTTCAACAAACTTCTCTAACTATAGACCCATTGCTATTCCCCCCCAGCCAAAATTCTTGAAAAATGCATCCATAAGCAACTCATTGACTATTACTTAAAAATAACCTCTTATCAAACTCCCAATATGGTTTCCAACCCAAGCACAGCACCAGTACAGCTCTAATAAGTTTCACAAATACTGCAAACCTGCTCAAAAACTCAAGACCAACTCATATCTATTTTCTTCAACATGTCAAAAGCATTCGAAGCAGTATCCGACCAAAAACTTCTTAACATACTATTAACTTACAACCTCAGTCACACTTCTCTATCATGGATCCACAGCAATCTTTCTGACAGACAACAATCTGTCAAATAGGAAAATAATCTATCCCCTCTCCTACCTTTCTCTATTGGAGTACCTCAAGGCACCATCCTTGGACCGCTTCTATTCATCATATTGCCCAACAACCTTAGCATGGCCACTCAACTAGCCACCATCATTCAGCACACTGATAATTCCTTCCTTAACTGCTCTGCCCCCACTCTTCTGGAACGACAATAAAAAACACAAAAATCCCTCCATGACATTGAAAACTATCTCACCAACCACCAACTCATACTCAACCCAAACAAAACAAAACTAATGATGTTCTTTGTTTCTCACTAATGCAGTCTTCACCATTGGGTTATCCATGCTGTGTTAGCCCTCAGTCGGTCCGAAAACAAGAGTCAAAGTTTTGTGCATTGGGTGCTATCACTTGCTGGGTGATGTCAGGTTGCCCGAGCTATAAAGGAGAGCAGGTGATGACATTACCTTAGTCTTTCTTCTCATGGAGCCCATAGTAGAAACAATTCTCTACAGTGCCAGTCAGCTGTTTCCAGATTTCGAACTTCATCTGAAAATGTCTAAAGCTAAGTACCCCATTGGGGATCCTTCCTTTTTCTTGCACTAACTGATGTCTGAAAAAGTCAATAACTGTCTCGTCTGTGGAAATCAAATACCACATTGAGACTTCCATTCTTACTGTGACACTTGCTTAGGCCCAGATCACGACATACCCCGCTGTTGGTTCTGTGTCCTCTTTAAAGCTAGAACTATTCATCATGGAGCTCTGTTTGTAGTCAGTTATTTTCATTTTCTGTCTCCAATTACTAATATGGCATCCATGAGTCAGCAAACTGCAGATCTTCCAAAAAAACTTAAAGATAAGGATAGAGGCAGACTGCATAAGGCCAAGCCTTCTGACAACACCACCGCTAAATGGAGAATGAAGAAAAAAAATAAAGGACTCCTCCACTGAAAGTACTGCCAAAAATCCAAATAGTAAATCCAAAAGTAAGGCAAGTACTACCATGCTGTGTATGAAGCAACTTCACTTTATTAAAACAATAAAAGCAGTATCATAAGCGCTTTCGGGTAAATCCCTTCATCAAATGATAAAACACAAATAAAAGCATAGTATCTAATATAGTACAACACAACCAATGAAAATCAATAATTTACCCTCCTTTTTGCTAGAGTTGGTTTTAAAGGGGCAACATTATTTAATCCTGGGGCTTTATCAGCTCCCAGTTCTAGAATCCATTGCATCTTTTTATATTCACTTTCATTATACAAGTCACCGCTTGTTCAGACAGAAAACAAAATCGATGCAGACTGTTAAAGATTTCCTTCAAGTACAACCTCCTAGGTTCAGCAGAAGTTTTCCCTCTAAACACTGGTCCTTTCCTGCACCAAACAGGCAGGCACAAGGCAAAACCCATAGGGACAGACCCACCAGGGCTCAACCTCAGGGCCAGCAAATAACTAAACAGTGGCCCCCTTATAACATTAGAGCAGGGAGTTCTACTGCTCCCAGAGTATTCACTAAATTTCTAGCTCCTCCCATTGCCTTTTGCAGGCAAAACAGTGTACAGATTTACCTTTACCTGGACGACTGTTCCATCCAGGCAGACTGCAAGGAACTGCTCCTGTAGCACCTCTCATTTGTAAAAACCCTACTCACCTCTCTGGGGTTCACTATCAATGAAAGGAAATCTAAATAGACACCTACCAGGAAAATCATATTTCTGGGAGCCTTACTGGACACAGAACAGCAAATTGCCTCTCTGTTCCCAGAAAAACAAAGTTTCCTACCAAAATACTTTATTACTCTGGCCTCTCAAACGCAGCTTTCTACCAGGAAATTCCTGCAAGGTCTAGGGTACATGTCCTCTGGCCAGACTGCACATGAGGAAAATTCACTGGTACCTAAAGAACCTATGGTGTTAACACTCCCAACCTCTGGACACCTCCCTGCCTGTGATCCCTTGCATAAGATCAGCATTCCTCTGGTGGGCCCAGGCCTGTGCTCTGAACAAGGGACTTCCATTCACCCTCCCTCCATCAGACCAGACCATAACTACAGATGCTTCGGACATAGCCTGGGGTGCCACCTAGAAGACAGATGTGCCCAAGTTCTCTGGGACACTCAAATACTACCCTTGCACATCAACCAAAAGGAAATGATAGCAGTGGAAAACTCTCTGGCATCCTTCAAACCCTACCTCAAACCAGGGGTTCTTCTCATAAAAACAGGCAACACCACAGTCATGTGGTACATCAACAAACAGGGAGGAACTCAATCTTACCCCCTGTGCAGACTAGCCATGAACCTGTGGCTAGTAGCCTCATCCATGGGACTACATCTTATAGCCCAATACCTACTGGGCATCAACAACACCCTAGCAGACCACTTAAGCAGAAACCTGCTGGACCCACATGAATGGCAAATCCACAGAGACATTTTCTGCAAATTACCCACACATGGGGGACCCCCCAGGTGGATTTCTTTGCCTCTCATTTAAATTTCAAAGTACAGAAATTCTGCACCAGGGAGTACCATCACCTGGCCTGGAAGGTCGATGCCCTGACCTTCCCTTGGGATACCCTCTTTGTGTATGCATTACCACCTCTTCCTTTCATTCCAAAAGTATTAATCATGATAAGGGAGGAAAAACCAAAAGCAATACTCATCGCCCAAGCCTGGCCCAGACAGCATTGGTACCCACTGCTGCGCAGCCTATCTCTCCAGCCCCCCTAGCAGCTACCTCTGATACCTCACCTGATATCCTGGGGGGGGGCAATGCTGCATACAGATCTTCAGACTCTCAAACTCTCAGCATGGCTTATTCTATCATAACCAACAAGGAATGTATGCTAAGCGAACAAGTCCTTGACATCATCACAGAAGCCAGAAGACCCAGCACAAGAAAATCTTATCCTGGAAAATGGAAAAGATTCTGCTCCTGGAGCCAGTCCAAGGAGGCAGACATTCTTCTACCCTCCATTCCACTTATTCGAGATTATCTGGCTGAGCTTCTTAATAAGGCTGTCTCCTTCTCCTCAATAAAGATCCAGGCCTCTGCCATCTCAGCACACTTTGATGCAGAACAGCCATTGTTCTCCCACCCTCTTATCAAACAATTCCTTAGAGGCCCTCTAATATCAGGCTTCCCAGAAGACAGCCCACCCCAGCCTGAGATCTAAACTATGTTTTAGAAAAGCTTACTCTGCCCCCCTTCGAGCCTGCAGCATCCTCAGAATTAAAGTACCTCTCTTGGAAGATGGCCTTTCTCCTGGCTATCACTTCAGCCAGGAGAGTGTCAGAGCTTCAAGCTTTAATGGCCATTGAGCCATTTATCATCTTCCACACAGGCAGGGTCTCCCTGAGAACCAACCCCTCCTCCATGCCAAAGGTGGTTTTAGATGTTACCCTCAACCAGGCATTCCACCTCCCCACCTTCTTCCCTAACCCTCAGAACAAGGGAGAAAGGATATTGCATTATTTGGATGTGCAAAGACATTCAGGAAAACTGACCAGCTCTTGGTCAGCTTTGAAACAGAGGCACAGGAGAAACCCATATCCAAACAGACCATTTCCAAATGGATAGCAGTCTGCATCCAATTTTCCTACTGCTTGCATGGGAAACAATCCCCTAGGACCATCAGAACCCATTCCACTAGGGCAACCTCTACTTCTACAACATTCCTTAGAGGGGTTCCCACCAAGGACATCCTGGAATCTGCTACATGGACTTCTGTCCACACCTTCACCAAGCATTACCATCTGAATCTATTCTCAAAAGCTAGGGCATGCTCTCCCAATCTTAAGTTTCTATCAGCCGTCTACCCTTCTCCTCAGCTTTGGGAGTCTTCCCAGTCTTACCAATGAGGATGACTGCAGCAGTCAGAAGTGAAGAACATACTACAGTTGTGTACACTCACCATAAATGTCGATGCTCGACTGTGTTCACTGCTGCAGTCATGCTTTCCCTCCCTCTTTCCCCCTGGTATCTGCTGTCCTTAGAGAGAGACATATTTCTATGGGGGTCTCTGACCCCAGGACTACTAATATTTATTATGATTAAACTTATTTGATTGGTTAAGGCAAGAAAAACTGAGGTAATGGCATTGCCTGCTCTCCTTTATAGCTCAGACAACCTGACATCACCCAGCAAGTGACAGCAGCCGACGCACAAAACCTTGACTCTGGTATTTGGACCGACTGAGGTCTACCACAGCATGGATGACCCAATGGTGAAGACTGCAGCAGTGAGGACACTCGAACATCTACATTTGTGGTAAGTGTACACAACTGTACATTCTTCTCCAATACCAAACCCAAAAACAACCACACCTTCCTCATTATCTACTTTTGCAACAATTCTAAAATCAAACCAGTAGAACAAACAAAACTTCTAGGTGTCACCATTGACAACTGTTTAAACTGTGACAAACACATAGCACTAACTATCAGAAAAGTACACATTAAACTTAGCTCACTCTACAGGGCCAAACCATTCCATACCAACAACTCCAGACTAACCACAGCCCGATCTCACCTACTCTCCACCCTTCTATATTCTTACACATCTTTGCCAACCTACTCAAAACAGACTTAAATAAACTTGAGTTCTTTTGCAACAAAACTGTCAAGTTTGCCATAAATTGACCTCATAGATCACACCACTGTATTACACTTCATGAACTCAGCTGGCTTAAATTATCCAAACTGTTATTGCTCAACCATCTAACCATTGCCCACTCCATCATCCACCATCCTGAAAACTGCCCTGCTCTCAAAGACCTAGTTCAAACAAATACTATCCACAGATCTCTAAGGTCCTCCAATAAACTTCTAAAGGTAACTAAATCCAACAACAACTATAGTGTCTCTTTATACTCTAAAACCTGGAACTCAATACCCCAACACATCCTAAACAACACCAATAGTCACAAATTTAAACTACTTCTGAAAGAACACTTTACCAGTCGCTAGCTATGCTCCAGCACATTTCCACTTTAACTTTACCTCCCAACCTACACCAACCTCATATTACCTATCACAACTCCTTTTTTTCCTCAGTGAGGCCAACTTTCTTATATATACCAAAGCTTATTCTCCTGTTTCTCCGACTACCTAGTGATAATTTTAAGCATGTCATTTCTAACCTAATAGCCATGTTAAAAACTATAATTCAAAATGTTTTTCATTCTGCCTATCCCAATTCATGCAGACTATGCTGTAATGTGTGTACTTGTTGCTGCGTATATCTACTACACCATAGGTGGTAGTATAATTTGTAATCTCCTTAACCTTGTTAAAAACTGAAAGCTACAAATTTCTGTTATTTCTGTATATACCTATTTCAAATGTATACTGTTTTGTAGTGTATGCTTTTGCTACCGTATACAGTCCTATACTGTAGCGTGTTTAATTCTCACCATGTGTCATGCTGTTCTAATCCATTCATTATTTTATCATGTATATATTTTATTCAACTTTATGCTATTAATATATTTTTTACTCTTGGAGCTTTTCTCCCTGGGTCTCAACTGAAAATGGGCCCCTGGCACAGTCGAACATTACCTGGTAAACAAATGTAAAATAAATAAATATATGAGTAGTCTGATATGAGTGTGAGTCTGCCTCGGTGGTCACAGTAGGGAGGTAGTTAGGGGATAAGAAAGTTAGTGGTGTGTGTGCGTGTGTGTGTGATCTATTGAGGGGTCAGTGTCTTTGATGTATGGGAAGTGACTGTGTGTGTGTGTGTGTGTGTGTGTGTGTGTGTGTGTGTGTGTGTGTGTGTGTGTGTGTGTGTGTGTGTGTGTGTGTGTGTGTGTTTGTCCATGAAGGGAAGGCTGCCATACCTCTATACTCCCCTGGCTAGCAATGAAATCCTTCTTTAATAAGGAGGAGGACATAAAACACCAAGGACTTTTAAACGTTACCTTAAGTCACATCAAAAGTTAATAGAGCAAGAGACTTTTCAGCATGATAGAAGTTTGGGGGAGAACTAGACACCAGCAACGTCTAGTTAATCTTACCCTAAGGCACTTGAATAGTTAATAGAACAATTTTCTTTTTTTTTAGCACAAAACATATTATGGACACAAAGAAGTATGAAACTCTAATGGCTGATACTATTGGTTGACTGAAATGGTCTCTAATTCAAGAGGATCATGCTCAACACTTCCTGACTACACAAGAAAACACCAGGGAGTCTCTTTAAATGTTACTCTAAACCACTTAAGAAGTTAATAGAGCAATAAGTATCGCAATATGATGCATATTTTGAACAATAAGACAAACTGTAATATCTGACATTATTCACCGAATGTAATCATTCACAATTTACAAGGGATATTGAAAAAAGGAAAAGTAAGAGGTAGGGTGATCCGTGTGTGTGTGTGTGCGTGTGCGCGTGTGAGCGTGTGTGTGTGTGTGTGTGTGCGTGTGTGTCTGTGTGCGTGTGTGCGTGTGTGCGTGTGTGTGTGTGTGTGCGTGTGTGCGTGTGTGTGTGTGTGTGTGTGTGTGCATGCATGCATATTTGAATGTGTATCTCTGTGTGGCTAACTGAATAAGGGGGGTGCCTTTGCTAACATTATGCATTGTCTACCAGCAGGGATTACTGCAATGGCAGCTGAAAAAGGTGTGTTACTACTTGAGGTAATCAGATACATGTAAATTAGCTAATTATGAGTCTTTGCTTCATTGCAGCTAATGTGTCTCTGAATTGCTGGTTTTCACAATCAAGCTAAAGGGCCCTTTTTGTTGCACTTTTTATATATGGGTCTATTTTATAACCAAAAGCAGAACACCAACAAAAGATGAAAAAATTCTCCGGCACAATGAAGGATATCCTTGTAATGTAGAAGCAGGCAGACCACTCGGATATTTCAAAGACTTTAATCCAACAGTTCGAAACATACGAAAAAGGCACAAACCATAACCAATACCATAGAACAATTCGATTAAGCGCTTTCGTCTCCTTACAACGGAGACTTCATCAGAATGCATTTTTTAATTCAAAAAGGCTTTTTATACTCTCATTAATCAACAATCACCCTATTAGATTCTAGTAAGCCTTAAAGCTATAAGCTGCTAAAACTTGTGCATATATTTACAATTGAATGTAATTCCATTGCAAGGCACACATATTGCATAGTATTCGTTCCAGGTGTTCACATATAACCCCCCCTACTATACCCAACAAACAGAAATAAAACTAGGAACATCAAAACTGCGAATATTCAAATCAGTTATTGGCTGAATTTCAAAATAAAATATATCATAAAGTGCAACTGCAGTGTCTCAGAAACCATTGACCTAAAAACTTGAATTCATAAGCATTTCTATACACACTTAATAGGAACCAGTAATTAAAAACTTGATTAAAAAACATGCTTAAAAACTAATAACATGAATATACCTAAAAACTTGAATAACTTAATAACGGGCTCGTAATTGGGAACTGAGGACTAAAAACTAAACATTTCCTATCGTGCAAAACAGAATTTAACAAGAACTCTTGAAAGTGTAAGAACTCTTGAAAATGTAAGAAGCCTAACCAATGGGATAGTCAACCGTAACCACAGTATATGTGTATAACTTATATATCCCCTATACCTTATATAACTTTTTTAAGTTCAATTTTAGTTTCTCTATATATATACCATAATGGATTCATAAGCAAGTTTTAAATAAGTTTTGACAAAATAAATGAATAGAATATTGACCAAATGAATAAATAAATATATAAATATATGAAAATATATAAATAAATAAATAAATAATTATATAAATAAATAAATAAATATATGAAAGTATCAATATTTCAATAAATACAATATAATAAATACATACATATATCTATATCAATATTAAAATGTTAAATTACTAATAGCTGTACAATTAAAACATGTATAATAAGTAATACCAATGTACTTATTATAACAACTTTTGTATATATGCTGACTTGCTTATTTTGTTGTGCAACTAAACTTACTGCTCTATATTGTCTTGTGATTTTGTATTATCATGTGTTTTTATAATATCATGTGTTTTTATAATTTTAGGGTCCGCGGCCAATATTTTAAGTGCTGGAGTAATAGAAATGTGGTCATTTAAACCTTTTTCACAACATGCATTCAATTTTAGTTGCCAAATCATTTCTCTGTATTCCACCTTGGTTTCCCAGTCACCTCCTCTCTCCAAAGGTCCAACCACCTCAAGAACCCAAAATTTAAAATCAGCTTTAACACATTTCATCACATGCCTATATAAGGCATTGTTCTCGTTACGTCTGTTGATGTCTCTAATGTGTTCGTAAATTCTATTTTTTAATTTTCTTTCTGTTTTACCAACGTAGTAGCTTCCACATTCCTTACAGAACACTAAATACACAACTCCTTTAGTGTAGCAACTACTGTAATGTTTAGATGTTAATTTGAGGGGAATGCTGTGTATAGTCACCTCCTTGCTCTCATGAATATATGCACATTGGGCACATCTCCCACACTTAAAGGTTCCTTGTTTCCTACTAGCCCCATCTGTACAAGCCCCTTTTCTTTCCATTATGTTCTTGATATTAAGATTCCTTCTAAAACTAAATTTCAAGTTATTCTTAAAAACCTCAGTTCTAATGGCCATGTGTTTAAACATATCCCAAATTTCATTCATGCTTCTCCTAAACCACCCTGTACCATAAAAGTAGGTAGTGGTTAAATATGGGGTATATTTAATTTCCTCACCCATCTCGGTGTTACTGTTGACAACGGGATTTTCAGACCCTACTGTTTCTGTATTTAAAAGTGGGGCGTATTTTCTTGTGTTTCTTCCCAAAAGTACATACTCCTTCACTGATGAGACAAGTTCCTTAGGATAACCTCTCTCCATAAACAAGCCTTCAAGAAAGGTAATTTCCTTGATAAATTCAACATTATCTGAAATCATTCTGGCCATCCTGATCATCTGACCCTTGACTATATTTTTCTTCAATTGTTTGGGATGGTCACTATTGTAATGCAGATACGCATTCGAAAAATGTTCCTTCCTATAAATATGAGATTTATAACATTTATTATTTTTATCCTTAATCAATCTAATGTCCAGAAAATGTGTTTCATCCGTGTCAATATTGTGTGTAAACTTTAAAAATGACGTGGTATTATTAATGTATTCTACGAATACTTCTATTTCCTGTCTTGTACCTTTCCAAATGATAAAAATGTCATCCAAAAACCTGTAATATTCAACAATATGCTGTTTATACTCAGTGTTGAAAATAAAATGTCTTTCCCAGTACAACATGATAGTGTTTGCAAAAATTGGAGCACAGGCGGACCCCATGGCCACCCCTTCCTTCTGGTGATAATAATCACCCTCAAAATATATAAAATTGTATTTTAAAACAAGTTCCATATACAATAATACATTTCTAAAATCCAAGGCTGAGAGCCAGTCCATTTCTAGTAATATCTCTTCAAACCACTCCATCCCAATGCCTTGAGGGATGACAGAGAATAGTTCTTTGACATCAATGGTGATGAAAAACACACTTTCCAAGTATACACATTTACCTATTTTACTTAGAAAATCCCATGAATCCTTAAGAATGTGCTTCCATTTAGAATATATGGGCTTTGTCATTGTATCCACATATATTGCCATGGGTTGGGTTTTGGATCCATGGGAAGCAACTATAGGTCTGAGTGGGGGATCAAGCGTGGATTTGTGTACCTTGGGTATTCCGAATATACCCGGTATAACGGGTTTTTTTACATAAAAATAATTGTATAATAACATATCAATTGATCCAGTTAATAAATTGTCTTCCAAAATAATGTCCATTTTATTGTATTGTATATTGATTTCATTTTTAGAGATGAGACAATAATTCTCATCCTTGTCCAGTATTTCTTTCATTTTTCTTATATAGTCCCACTTTTCCATCAAAACCACTCCCCCACCCTTATCAGGCTTCATCACCCTTACCTCCCTATTCTTGCTCAAGTCACTTAAAAGCTTTACCTCTTCTTTACTTAAATTACTATTTATAGAGGCATAGGTCCTGTATTCTCTCCTAATTCTATTCATAGCACATTGTTCGAAATTTAAAATTTCATGTTGCAGTGGTGGGTTCCAAATGCTATGTCTAACAAACATATTTCTGCTACCAATAGCGTTAGTATTACTCTGTTTTTTGGCCTCACTATTAATATGCTGAAGATTTAATTTTCTAGAAAATAACTTAACATCAAGCATAAGTCTCTCCACACTGGGTGATTTGGCAGGTACAAAAGAAAATCCCTTAGTGAATAATTCAAAATGACAAGGCTTGATTTCAATCCCAGAATAGTTAAAAATATTAAATTTGTTGTGGGAAAAAATAATCTGCTTTGCATTCTCAGAATTATCAACTGTTGTTACTTCACTCTGCTCCATGTCATAGTCTACATTTGTTAAAAAACCTGTTCTTCACCCTTATTCCTTCCTACAAAATTCTCCCCATTTGTAGCTTGTGCATAAGATTGCTGATTCCTATTTCTAAGTCTTTCTGACCTTCTCACTTCATCCACCATCTCGGGTGTGCTCATTCTATTACCAACTCGCTCACCTTCTAAAATAGGAAATTCATCATCTAACAAACTATTGCCCCTGTCCTCAAACTGTCCTTGGTTAGAATAGTTTCTATTGTATCCAGTGTATCTATTGTACCTCCCCTGATACCCCTGCGTATAACCACCCCTGCGGTATCCTTCATGGATTAGTGAACCCCCCTCCCCCACTTGTGCCTGTGGTTTGAAAGGGCGTTGCCTATATCTAGACATATTCGAATTTTTAACATTAAAATTGGGGTTAAAATTCTCTCCATGTATATATGCAGTCCCTGCATTATAATCGTTTAGGTCCCTATTAAGTTTTTTCATTTTCCTTTTAATATTAGAATCAATATATACATCAATGTCATGCAGTACTCGGTAATATATATGTTTGTATTCATCAATCGCAAACAACATATCACAACTAATATCAGCCTGTAATTGGTCAATCTCTTTTTTAATATCTTGCATAGTTTTGACATTGTGTTCCATCATAGCTTTTAAAATAGACAATCCACAACAATTTAAAATCTTACTAATTTCTTTAAAAAATACCTGGTCCCCATAAACACTATTGGGGAATTTGTTTAACCTTAGGCCTTTCGGTACAATGTTGTCCTTGATACACAATTCAAAGTACCAATTTTCGATAGATAATGACTTGTACTTTGATAACAGTTTTTTAAAAAGCTTACATTTGTCCTTATAAGTATAGTCATTGTTGTGCTTCCTAGTCCTAGGCACATCACCATCGGCAGCATTGCCCTGGAAAGTTTTATTTAACCAAGTCACAAAGTCAATGTTTTGGTACGCTTCCTCAACCTCATAATCCCTGCCCTGATGATCGCCCGTTTCTGCAGACAAATTGGGAGCTCTTCTTTGCTGTTTCTTTCCGTTGGTTACCCCATTACCACCTTGCTTCTCACGGTTAAACCGCTCATTCGAGCCGTTAGTAACACGACCACTTCTTGGGTCCTTCGGGCTGCTTTGGGCGCACGGGATTCCGCTACTCGTGCCTGCCTGCGTGTTCTCAGCCTGCGTATGGTTTTGAATTACTCGAAGCAGTTCGCTTAGCATACTGCTATTATTCATGCTGGAACACTTTCGGCAAAATCTTTTTAAATCAACTTGTAAACAGGACTCCTCGTATCCGGAAAACAAAAAACCAACTTGTAACCAAAAGCAGAACACCAACAAAAGATGAAAAAATTCTCCGGCACAATGAAGGATATCCTTGTAATGTAGAAGCAGGCAGACCACTCGGATATTTCAAAGACTTTAATCCAACAGTTCGAAACATACGAAAAAGGCACAAACCATAAACAATACCATAGAACAATTCGATTAAGCGCTTTCGTCTCCTTACAACGGAGACTTCATCAGAATGCATTTTTTAATTCAAAAAGGCTTTTTATACTCTCATTAATCAACAATCACCCTATTAGATTCTAGTAAGCCTTAAAGCTATAGCGCTGCTAAAACTTGTGCATATATTTACAATTGAATGTAATTCCATTGCAAGGCACACATATTGCATAGTATTCGTTCCAGGTGTTCACATATAACCCCCCCTACTATACCCAACAAACAGAAATAAAACTAGGAACATCAAAACTGCGAATATTCAAATCAGTTATTGGCTGAATTTCAAAATAAAATATATCATAAAGTGCAACTGCAGTGTCTCAGAAACCATTGACCTAAAAACTTGAATTCATAAGCATTTCTATACACACTTAATAGGAACCAGTAATTAAAAACTTGATTAAAAAACATGCTTAAAAACTAATAACATGAATATACCTAAAAACTTGAATAACTTAATAACGGGCTCGTAATTGGGAACTGAGGACTAAAAACTAAACATTTCCTATAAATTGCAAAACAGAATTTAACAAGAACTCTTGAAAGTGTAAGAACTCTTGAAAATGTAAGAAGCCTAACCAATGGGATAGTCAACCGTAACCACAATATGATGCATATTTTGAACAATAAGACAAACTGTAATATCTGACATTATTCACCGAATGTAATCATTCACAATTTACAAGGGATATTGAAAAAAGGAAAAGTAAGAGGTAGGGTGATCCGTGTGTGTGTGTGTGCGTGTGCGCGTGTGAGCGTGTGTGTGTGCGTGTGTGTCTGTGTGCGTGTGTGCGTGTGTGCGTGTGTGTGTGTGTGCGTGTGTGCGTGTGTGTGTGTGTGTGTGTGTGTGTGCATGCATGCATATTTGAATGTGTATCTCTGTGTGGCTAACTGAATAAGGGGGGTGCCTTTGCTAACATTATGCATTGTCTACCAGCAGGGATTACTGCAATGGCAGCTGAAAAAGGTGTGTTACTACTTGAGGTAATCAGAGACATGCAAATTAGCTAATTATGAGTCTTTGCTTCATTGCAGCTAATGTGTCTCTGAATTGCTGGTTTTCACAATCAAGCTAAAGGGCCCTTTTTGTTGCACTTTTTATATATGGGTCTATTTTATAATCAGATAACATCAACACCTCGAATGGTATTTTTTATAATCAGATAACACCAACACCTCGAATGGTAAAACATCTAAAAGTAAAGCATGAAATGTGAAAATCATGAACGATGAGAACGTCAGACCACATATCACTGAATAACATAGTGTCAAAGGTAAGTACTGCAGAATATGTGGCTTGGCTTCTGTGACCCTGGGAAAGGAAATGCCTTTGCTCCATGTCCGTTCTCCATCATCATCATCAGCAACAGCCTTTTGTAGGGAAGGTCAGTTCAGGCTCTTTCCCAAATGTTCTGACCTTTGCTACAGCTTTAGGTAGTGTCAGATTCAACTTCCATGCTACGCCCCTTAGTGTATAAGCCAGGTTATCTGCAGACGTCGAAAGCCTCAGTCAGGATATAACATCAAGTTTAGGCTTTGCAGATTAAGGCAGGTGTATAATTCAGTCTTCAATCCTTAATTGTTAATTAGCATTCCACTTATCTTGTCATAACATTGCTTAAAATGTACATAGTGGCATTCACTGTGTACTAAAGAAATTAGAGAAATAATTCAACATCATTTGCTGTTGCTTTAGGTACTGCAGTAGGTTGCATAGCTCTTAGCATCTTACCAGCAGAAATAATCCAGGGGAATCAGGGAAACTATTTCAAATGTTAGCAGCACTGTTATCTTGAGAAGTTGATAGAATAAGATAATATGAATTAACATGCATTTTGTGAAGTAAAAGAAGTCTGTAACTCCAAGAATAGTCATTGTTTATTAAGTGTAACCAACCACCTTGTATCCGAAACTCTCCAGTTTTAAGAGTGGTTTGGAGGAATAGAGCAAAATGTGGAGCCTAAAGCATGAATAATTGAGAAGTTTTTTAGCCTTTGGCTATGACATATTGCTTTAGTATGGCATATGTTGCTACAACATAACTCTTCATATTAAAAGGTGTTAAACTTCTTACTGATAGAGCAGATGTACTGAGCATAGATGAATATTAAGGGGAGTGTTTCACAATTAACATAAACAGCAAGGTACAGTCAGTTCAGTGATTTATTAATGTGCCGTGTATTTGCTGGGTTGCTCATGTAATCCAGTAAGATTTTTTATTAGGTCTAAATCTATTGCCTCTGATTCCGTAAGTACTTCCTCTCTTCAGTGTTACATTTGGTGGTAGGGCAAGTGAATTAATCTCATAGACCTTTTCAGCAAGACCTGACCACAAGTCATACTGATCCAAAACACTTGCAGGAAAAAATACCAAAAATAGCATTATTACAGTAAGTCACATTTCAGAATAATACGCAAGATAAAAAGAAATACTTGCTGCCTTTACTACAAAATGAAACGCATACTAAAAGAAGATACAAGGGCAAAGAATCTTTACTTAATGTAATATAATTCAGGAGAGAACATGACAGCAGAACATGAATAACATTGCTATGAAGAATCTTTGGTTGATACACTGTAGCTCATTTGTCACTTTCAAATGCAGTCATTCAAGTTGCTTCCTCAAAGTACTCAGTTCTCCAATTCACTTCAGTGAGGATTTAATTGTTTCTTCCATGTGCCAGTGGGATTTCACCAGCTGATTCACTCCCCCACCCAGCCATACACATCCCAGAGGTGAACTGGTAATCCTTCAAATTACCTACAGGTGGGCATGTAATGTGTGAGACACTGAATGTGTGTGTGTGTGTGTGTGTGTGTGTGTGTGTGTGTGTGTGTGTGTGTGTGTGTGTGTGTGTGTGTGTGTGTGTGTGTGTGTGTGTGTGTGTGTGTGTCTGTGTGCATATGCACACATTCCCCAGTAGACCGGCATCCTAACAGGACTAGTTTTTCTCTACCTTGCACTCAGTAATTGCTGGGATAGCATCTGGCTTCCCAGTGAGCCAGAATGAGATATAGGTTCATAGGTAGGTACTAGGCTATCTGCCAGAAGGCATTTATAAGCCTAGCCAGAATGTGTTGGCTTTCGCCGCCCCCTTAGATTACTTTCCTGTGCCTCTGTCCAGCAGAGCCACTGAAGTGATCCCTGAGGTAAACTTTCTGTTTCCCATCCACTCATCAAGGTTTCTCTTGAAGAGTGTTAGTGAGGAGCTCTGACTAATGTAGATTGGAATCTTGTTCCAAAGCAAGGGAAGTCTCTGGGACAGGACTCTATCCCTCCAACACGTCCTATTTATTGTTGTGGTGAGGTTTAGATCCCTAGAGCATGTGGCTCGAGGGGATAAGGTTTTCTTTAGGTGGAGCATGTCCATCAATTCTGGGTTGGACATTGCCTTGTATGTCAGGCACAGATCATCTCTGAGTAGACGGTGTATAACCAAGTACAGCTGGAGTTTCTTTAGTCGAGCTGCATAAGTCATCTGTTTGAGGCCAGTGATCCTCTTGGTGAGGTACTTCTGTGGTCTTTCCAGCTGTTGCAGGTGTCTCGTAAGGTACATCCCAAATGGGGCGTTGTACTCTATGATGGGTCTGATGAGTGATGAGTAGAGGGGCACAATGACCTCTTTTGATCTGGATGCGAACGCTTTTGTGATTAGGTGGGCCACATAGAAGGATTTTCTAACCATTTTGGCAATGTGATTATCAAAGGAGAGATTACTATCTACTTGGGTCCCCAGATCCCTTATTACATCTTCCATATTTAGGGGACTACCACCTATGCGGTAGTTTGTGGGTACTTTGTTTTTTCCAAAGGGGATGACTATGCAGTTTTTGGCATTTAGCTTGACGCCATGATTTTGACACCAGGTATCCATCTCAGTGAGACCCTTTTGGAGGATGTCTGTCAGCTGGAGAGTCAATTATAGCCCCTAGTTTGAAGTCATCTGTGAACTTTGTCAGCCATAGTCCTCCTGTGCTTGCCTGTACCCCTGAGAAGTATATGCTGAACAGGAGGGGTCCTAGGACTGAACCCTGGGGAATGCCACTTGTAACAGGTTTAGAGTCGGACCTAGCTCCCACAACTCTCACCATGTGGGTTCTGTCCGTGAGCCAGTCAGCAACCCATCTTGTGACGTAGGGGTTTATGTTCGGGCTGGTGAGCTTGTCTATAATACCAGAATGGGGAATGGTGTCAAAGGCCTTTGCAAGGTCTAGGTAGGCTGTGTGTACCACCTTCCCTCATCTATATCCTTGGCAACTGTCTCAAAGAAGTCCACCAGGTTTAGGAGGCATGATCTGCCCTTAACAAATCCGAACTGGGTAGAGTCCAGTGTTTGGAGGCTCCCAATGTCTCTGTTAATGAGTTCCATGATGATGCACTCCATAGCCTTGCAGACCAAGCTAGTCACGCTTATAGGGCGATAGTTCCCAGGGTCTGCTGTGGCTCCACCTTTGTGGAGTGGAATAACCATTGCTGTGTGCCACTCTATGGGTACATAGTCTGTGGAGAGGCTGAGTTTGAACAGTGTGTTTAGGTGAGGGGTTAGTTCATCTTTGAGCTCATGTAGGATGCAGTCTGAGACACCGTCTGGTCCCATTGATGCTGTGTTTTTGGCTTTGGAGAGGGCTGTTTTAACCTGAGTGTCTGTGATTTCAGGGGCTCTACATTCTTCTGGTATGGTTATGAGCCTTTTTGGGGGTGAGCGGGGGGTGAAGTTTGCATTGAACCTGTCTGCCAGGATGTTGGCGATATCGGTCGGTTCAGTGTATTTTGTGCCATTCTGCACTAACTCTGAGCAGATCTGAGCATTGCCACTTAGATTCTTGACATAGCTAAATAATGCCTTGTGGTTATCTTCCGAGTCCTTGACAGTTTTTCTTTCGAAGCTCGTCTTGGATGATTTTATGAGGGATCGTAGTTTCTTGCTGATACTGATCAGGGATGTCTTCCCTTCTTGGGATTTTACTCTTTTCTGTACTAGTTTCCTCCTTCTATTGTATAGCTTGTTTATGGCAGGATCCACCAGACTGGTTTCCTTTTCTTGGATGAGTGAGTCTTGGTTTTGCTTGGGATAGCATGATCCATGCATTCTTGTAGGTGCCCATAGAATGCATTAGTAAAGGATTTTGCAGCTTGGACAGCGTTATCCTTTAGCATGCGAGCTTTGAAACGTTCCACCTTGGTCTTAAGTAATGTGAAGTTTGCCTTTGAAAAGTTTTTCACAGTGGTTTCCTTGTCCGGGGGTGGTGGTGGAATGTGGATATCCAAAGTTATTTGTTTATGGTCAGATCTAACCTGTGAGGGGTTGACCTCCAGTGTGGAACACCGGTCGCCCATGTTGGTGATGACCAGGTCCAATATGTTGTCACCTCTGGTGGGAGTGTTGACCAGTTGATCCAGGGCATTTGAGTTTATAAAGTCTAGGAAATGTTGGGTGAGGGAGTTAGTACTTGAGTAGTTCTCCCAGTTAATGTTTGGGCAATTGAAATCACCCAATATTAGGGTATTTGAGAGGACCTTTATGTTTCCCAGTGTTTCCAGAAATGTGGAATATGGGTCCTGGGACAATTTGAACTGCAGTTTTGCCCATTGTTAGTTGCACGTAGATGATCTCTGAAGCATCGTGCTGTGCCACTAACCTGAAGGTGTGGGTATCCTTGATGAATATGGATACACCCCCGCCTTTTGTATTTCAGGACAGGTTCTGTGGCCGAAATATATGGTATGAGTTGTAGCCTGGTATTGCTGGGGTGCTCCCTGGAGCCTTAAACCAGGTTTCTGTTACTGCACATATATCGATTTTCTCCATACTGAGGAGTGCCTCGAGTGTGTGCATTTTGAGGTTTAGACTTCTGGCATTGAGTAGCATTACCCTCAGTTTTTTGTTGTGCTGTTTATGGCGGTGGGTTTGTCTTTTGAGCCTTGCCTAAAAAAGGCACTATGGGGGTGGCAAGAGCCTTGGCCAGTATTCAAAAGCCTAAGGGTGACAGGTGCAAGCCGTCTCTATCAAAGCAGCGTGGCTTGTCGAGTATGTCATCCCAGGCAGGCAGGCACTGGATCCCCTTTGAATTACACCAGAAACTTAGCCAATTGTTGAAATTGATAATTTTTTCTTTATACCATGGTATCATTCTTCATGAGGGCAGGATGCTACTCAGGGTCAGGGTCATACAGGCCTGGCCTACATGGTCAGAAAGCTCTTCCATGTCTCTTTTCATGTAGTCCAGGGAGGTATGGCTCAGGTCATTCACACCAACATGGACAATGAGAGAGTCATATTTGTACTTATTCTAGAGTGACCTGACTGCTTGTGTTATGTGGCGGATCCTGGCACCCGACAGGCAGCTAACAGTAACCTTCTCCTTGTTCAGCCTAGTGAGTGCAACGTCAGTGTGCCTGACTATAGAGTCACCTATTATTAGTGTGTTGGGTATGTTATTTTGCCTTAAGGGCTGTGATTGCATGGCACACTGGTTTTGTGAAGTATGTGTTAGGAGAACATCTTTTATAATTTAGGTATTTGTTTGTGCTGGGAGTGTGCAATATAGGCATCTGTACTTTTGGAAGAAGTCATTTTGGAATGTATTTTTGAATGTGATGTACTTGTACATTTCTTTTTAATTACACGATAATAAAGGTTTTCAAAGTCCTCTAAGAGCTTTTGAAGTGCTGTGGTGATCTACTGAGCAGTACAACATTACTGTTTTGTGAATAGTGGATTTTATATATATAGTGGGTGGTATTCCAGGAAAAGTAGTGTATTAGATAAGGGCACAGATTTGTTGAGAAAGATACTTTAAGGTAATCTGGAAACCTCTGACCTTTTCTAAGGGAGAGATGCAATAGTGTTCACTAGATTTATTGAAATAAGTACATTACCAGACTTGTTTAAATGCTGTTTGCAGTCTTTGATGGTAGAGAATAGATCCATTGTAAACAACAATAGACCATTATCCATTAAGGCTAGGATTCTACATTCAGGTAGGTTTACCTTTAGTTTTTAAGGTTAGTTTTCCCATAGTTTATTAGCTTGACCTGATTTGATTGATAGTTTGTTCCCTTGTGATCATTTGTTTGCTGTATTTTGTAGTAATATTTATAGGATCACTGTATACGTTTGTTTTCTTAGAGCAAGGTTGCAGCTGCATTACCTTAGACAGTGCAAGAGTACGCTTTTTTCCTTGTCATTCCTGTCATTTCTGTTTCCATGGTGCAGCAACCACGGAATGAGAATTATATTGTACTGAGAGTGGCTTGCATGCAGCTAAACTACCTATCTGATAGCTGTTGTGGAGTTTATTTGTACAAATCCATACAAAACATGTAGGGATAATATCAATATGTGATGAAAATTTGAAATTTGACTTAAACAAGAAATAAAAAAATAAAAAGCACTTCAAATACACGTGACCTCGATAGGATAAAGCCCTACATCACAGACAACATTAAGAAAACAATTGTCACGGCTTACCTACTCCCCACTCTTGTATGCAGTGCTCCCATTTTTATAAATCTACCATATCCCACCTACTTGAATAATGTCACATTAAAGTAGCAAAACTTGTTGGTAATACTTTGTACACAACTAGTTAGCTTTAAAACAACTTTAGTGGTCTGAATTGCAACATGCCCAAACCTACATTTGTCACTACACACAATTTAATCTACAACTCATATATATGCCCCAACATCAGCAACATAATTTTTCACTACTTTACTAACAGAACCTTTTGCTCCACAGGCAAACGGCAATAACTAGATAGAAAATCTAATAGTTCTGCAGGTAACTCCCTCAACTTCTCTTGTGTATCCACAATTTGGAACTCCAGTGCACTCACCGTAACAAAAAAAAAAAAACTGTAAACTCTTAACCTTTAAACAGCTTCTTAAAAACATCCAGTGGAAACATGGTCATATTCATTAATCAGTGTAATACCATAACTACTTAGCACTCACTAACCTTGTCCTCCAAATACCATAAATATCCTCCCACACAGTAATTCTTATGGACAGTCTTTAATCTACCCTCTTATGGCTACCTGCCCTTTACTTAACAATCCTCTATAGCCACCCTTCAATATCTTTTCTCTTACTCCCTGCATTGAATCTTCTCTTCCACAGGCCTCATCAAACATCACTACGTTTTCCTATCAGCTCCATATCTCGCTGTCTATTATTGCTCATTCTGCTGTACTTCACGGTATGCTCTGGCTTACAATTCAGTATCTGCCATCTACTTGCTGTCAATATTCTGTACCTTCTAAAGTGCTCCTTACAGCTCTCTTAACCCACCAGTAGCAGCTGCATCACTCATCTATGAATGCTGTATATAAGCCTAAACTTAGAAACCAATGTTAATAATGGACACTCCTTTGCTGTTGATTGCTCCCACATATCTTACTCTGTTTTCTCTTGTTGCAGATTATTTAACAGCTTTAGCAATGTCTGTAACTTGCAAAATATAAAAAGGTGTGTCTTTAATGCAATAACTGTGCTTAGCTGCACTCAGTGTTCAAGATATTTTAATTCTTTTCATTTTTAATAGTTTTAGACTACTGTAATATGCACTTTTTGTCTAGTAACTATCAACTGATAGTTGCTTGTAAAGTTTTTTGTTAGACTTGTGCTCCTTTTTCTTAGTGTAACTTTTAAAAACTTAATGTATGCATTTTGTATGGAGCTTTTCTTCACAGGCCTTCACTTGTGCCCAGATGGACTCTCCCAGTAACCATATACTAATAAATAAATAAAACGATCAACATATTTTGTTCTGTAACAGTGCTTTATGCACTTAAGGTAACAGTATTGAGCATTTGTGCGGAAGTGTAGCTGTCTCAACAGTGCCCTGGGCCAGTATGCCAGTATCACGAGCTAGCATCCCACCCACTTTGCTGTATGTCATTTGGCTGGCTTCCTGCAGACAGTACCTAATCACACAGGTAGTTAATTAGCCATTTTCATCTACCAACATCCATGTTTTGAGGCTATTCGTTGTTGCTGCTCTTGTTTTATAATTGTTATATAGATCTGATATTTAATTGTATTTATTTATTGGGATGGTTAAATTACAGAATTTTATGAATGTCTTACATTTAAGTTTTTATATTTAATTATTTAAATTATACATTTTAATTGATTTTAATTAAAAGAGAGGAAGTGATGTCACCAGTGTTTAGAGTATTTAAGCATTTCATTGAAAGTTCATTATATTTGGCCTGAGGAAGCCTATATGGTGAAAGCGCTTGCTGTTCTATGTGTTAATAAATTAGTTTGAATTCATTCTCATTTGGAATATATCTTTTGGTGAAGTGAAGACTGCTGTTTGAGGGTTATATATTGTTGTTACACGAAAAGTGTACCTTCTACATGAACTACTAATTTGGAACGAACAGTATTGAGCATATTGCTCTGCCATCTCCTTTTGTTGTTTTATTTTATCGTATTTTGGTTGGAGTACCTAATCTGTGTCCACTCCCCTCCGTCTCTTCAAATAAAAAAATCCCAGCCTGGTAGACAGATACAGGACAGATACCCCCTCCTGCCCCAATCAGATCCCATTTTTCTACTCCCTGCCCCTTAGCCTCCTTCCTGTCATTTTAGTAAATAAAGAAAAAAAGACATAATTTTCTTTTAAACTGTAGCAAACTGCTTGCAACAAACGTAGCAGGTAGTTGCTAGTAGCAGGTAGTTGCTACACTTTGTACTCTGAACAGAGTGCAACAGTACTCAGGTTTTAATTTAAAAATAACAAAACAAATGTTATTTTTTTTTCTAAACTTAGCATACTGCTCACTACAAATGTAGCAAGGAGTGCTACCAGGCTCATATTTCAGTTAACAATGTTTTTGTACTTTAAACTGTAGCAAACTACTACTTGGTACAATGTAGCAAGCAATTTGCTATAGTTTAGATCATACACAGAACACTACAATGCTCAGGTTTGCCTGCAAATACAATACCATCTTTTAAATTCTGGTATTGCACTAAAGAGTGATCAGGTTAAGTCCCTGGTGATGTATCATGCACCCTAACACATTTAGCCCAGTGCAGTTGCCCCCTTCACCCTGCCCTAGCCATGCTACTGCATTTTTAGTATATCACAGCATGTGCTTTACGAACTGTGGTCTGAGATATCATAGCTGAATCACAACATGTTTGATTTCCATTATGAGAAACCTGACACCTTTGTGGCAAATGTTAAGCTTTTGAGGTGATTTCATTATTATTTTGGACATGTGAAAGAGAAAAAAGTGTGACATTTCCTCATATGGCACAATAAAAGAATTGATTAACCTTTTCTAGGGCTACCTTTTGTTTGCCTGATTGAGAGCATTTTCAAATTATTGTTTTTACAATCACAGTTATGCTTCATAGAATTATTGATTATTTTGTTAGCATTCATTATCTGTTAATAGTAAAAAATATTGAAAACTGTAATGAGTGAGTATAATAGGTTCATAGGTTCATACTAGGCTATCTGCCCCAGGGCATTTATAAGCCTAGCCAGAGTGTGTTTGGCTTTCGCCACCCATTTTAAAATTAATTTTGCTATGCCCTTTTTCGAGGTTAGTATACTGTGCCTCTGTCTAACAGTGACACAGAAGTGATACCCTTGGTAAACCTATGATCCCCCATCCACTCATCAAGATTCCTCTTGAAGAGAGTCAATGAGGGACTCTGCCTAACCTGGACTGGGATTTTATTCCAGAGTGAAGGGAGCCTCTGGGTTATGAATCTGTCCCTCCAGCATGTCCTATTTATTTCCGTGCTGAGGTTCAAGTCTCTCGAGCGCGTAGCTCGATGGGATTTGGATTTTCTGAGGTGCAGCATGTCCATTAATTCCAGGTTGGACATGGCTTTATACGTCAGGCACAGATCGCCTCTGAGCAGGCAGTATGCCACTGAGTAGAGCTGGAGTTTCTTTAACCGGGCAGCATATGGCATCTGTTTGAGCCCTTTGATCCTCTTGGTGAGGTACTTTTGGGGTCTTTCCAGTTGCTGCAGGTGTCTGGTAAGGTACATCCCAAAAGGGGCATTGTACTCAATTATGGGTCTGATGAGGGATGAGTAAAGAGGCACGATGACCTCCCCTGATCTAAATGTGAATCCCTTCATGATTAGGTGGGCTATATAAAATGTTTTTCTAACCACTTTGGCCACATGGTTGTCAAATGAGAGATTGCTATCAACTTGGGTCCCCAGGTCCCTAATTACTTCTTCCGTACTTAATGGATTACCACCTGTGTGGTAATTTGTGGGCACTTTGTTTTTGCCAAAGGGGATGACTATACACTTTTTGGCATTTAGTTTGAGGCCATGGCTCTGGCACCAGTTGTCTGTTTCTATGAGGCCCTTTTGGAGGATGCTTGTGTCAGCTGGAGAGTCGATTATAGCGCCCAGTTTGCAGTCATCTGCGAACTTGGTCAGCCACAGTCCTTCCGTGTTTGCCTGTACCTTCGAGAAATATATACCGAACAGGAGAGGTCCCAGGACTGAGCCTTGTGGGACGCCACTTGTAACTGGTTTGGAGTCTGACATGGCTCCAGCAATACTAACCATGTGGGTTCTGTCCTAATGCTCTCATAAAAGTAGTTAAACTAAATATGAAAGTTAATATTACATACCAACTTAGTTAATTGCTGTTAGTTGTTAATACTGTTTCTTTTTTTTTTCTCAAAATTTTTTTATTTTTCAAATACAGTTGAATAAATTTCATAGTATTTGTCTATAACATGTAAAATAACTATGTACACTATTTATATCAGCCTGACACTATAACAGAGCTCAATATATGCAATTATTTATAGGTATGACAATCCAGTTATCAGAGTGTATCTGTTCAGTTATTGAAAAGTGTCAATTAAAGATAAGACTTTTTTCCATGGATTGTTAATAAATGGCTTAGAATGAATCCGTAATTCTTTAATTTTAATTTTCAATAATGCTGTGATCTTCAGTAGGCTGTAGAAGTCTTCCAAAGTATGTATTGTGTTTATATTCCATCTTCTTGTTATACACTTCCTTGAGATAGCAAGTATTGTCCAAACCAGATACATATTTGACTTTAATACTGTTTCAGAAATGCATAAAAGAGAAATTGATTAAGATTGAAAAGATATTTATTCAGATTATATATGGATATTGCTAAGCATCGTAGCTATCAGTACCCACTCATGAAATTTTACATTTGATAAATAAATAACCTCCAAAATAATTTGTAGCAACAAGATCAGAGCCAAACTGATCTAATCCAAACTGGCTGAGGAGTTTCCATATTTAAATATGCTAGCCAAGTCAAACACCAGAAGTTACTTAACTATCCGATGTTTACTTAGGTTTATTATTAGAGATGAAGCTTTTAAACATTCTTCCATCGTATACCTTATATAAGGAAAAAATACTTTCAGTGGTCAGGATATAATCTAACAAAGTAGAAATTATATAAATTGCACGGCTGTGCTCCAACTCAAAGTCTATGGTAGTCATATAGACAATTCACATCAACTCTGGGTGCTTGGACTCACCAGCAAACACACGTGATCACTTTACTGCTTTTTATTTGTTTCCATTTGGGAGAGAGAGAGAAACAAAAACTGGAAAAGGGGTTTCAGCAGATTCTTTATAACCCAGCATTTTGCTTGTGAGTGGTTGATCCATTTATTAGTGCTTGCAAATGCCATGGAGGTTCCACATTTTGAGGATGGCAAAAATAGAAAACCACAGAAAGAAATGATGGAATAGCTCCAAACTGATTCTGAATCCTGGCAGAACTGAATTAGTAAAAAGTTGTTTCTATAACTCTCTGACATAGAAAATAGAGCAAACTATGGATTTCTCACTTCAGGTCAAAACAGTCAGTGAATCTGATATTAGAGGTAAAAATATCAATCAAGTTAAACCGTCTCTATTGTTTGTTGAAGTATTTAATGCAAAGAGGGCAAAGTGATACAACAGTAAGCATTGGTGTTTCACAACATTTCCTTTACTGATTTGGTCTAGGGTTACCACCTTTTGCTGAATCGAAAAACAGACAGTGACCACACACCCCAGCATCACCCCTAATTCAACTCATATCCAACCCTTTCCCTACCTTTTCTGCACAATTAAACACCCATTTTGTGAGTAATTTGTGACATCTGGGGAGGTGAGATGGCTTATTCTTCTCTGATCACAAAGCATTAGCAATCCTTTTCTTTTAAAAAAGCAGTTCAGAGTCTGAATGTTGAGAAACACTGGTATTCAGTTTGTTTTGCTAAACAGAATACCACAGTTTGTATATTATTTTCCAAACTACCAGACAGTTGTTCTGATTTTTGGATAATCCAGAAAAAAATCCAGATAGGTGGCAAGGCTAGTTTGGTCCCTGCTGGGGTGCTTCCTATGTTGAGATTCATGTTGTTTTTTTGTTAGCATGTCCCTCTTGGTCAAACATCTCAAATACATGCTGATAGGTAAATTGACAACCCTTTAAGCTGCCTATATGTGTATGCATGATTTACCTTTGCATTTGTGGGTGTTTTGTCCTGCAAAGCACTGGCACTGCCTTACTTCATGGTATGATATAGTCTTACTCTCTAGTGACCACGAATAGGCTAAACTGGCTAACATTGTAAGTGGCTACAGTTCATCTGATAAGGCTACTTTTCAGCCAAATTCAGTCAGGTGAATCTAGAGTTAATGAAATGATTCTTATATAGGAGTAGAACCTCCATCCCCTCCCCCATGAAGGATTCTTTCCACTACACACCTCTTTATTAAAATAATTAAGTCCAACTTTGCAAAATCTCTGAAAAAAAAGTTAAACAACATAGCAACAGGTTCCAGTTCATGTAACTGGGTTTGCTGACCAGGATTCACTGAAAAGTGACTTGATCTGCCACCCAGATATCATTACATAACACCAAAGAAAATAAAGAGAGTTTAACATGTGGCGCTGTAACCATGTGATATGCTTAAAGCTACACATACTCAGTAATCATTTCTGATAGTACGTGTCGTATGTCAGTGGTCAGATATAATTGAAGAAGTTGGATAAAAAAAGTCCTTCTGCACTGTGGAGTCAGCTGGGTAAGGGAGGATGAGACTGACTAGCTGGGGGGAGAAAAAGCTGTATGGTAGGGCTATAGGCTACAGTGCATGGCACAATGAGTAGGATTGTTGCCTTAAAGCAAGAGCTTTTTCTCTTCAATTCTTGGCTGGAGTGCTATATGAAAACAGTCTGCAAGCCCTCCGTGTGTTTGCGTGAGTTACGTCTGAGTACCCAGTCATTTTTCCATCTCCAAAAGCCATACAGCAGATGTATTGGTAAATCTAAATTGTCTCCAGATGTGTGTGTGTGTGTGTGTGTGTGTGTGTGTGTGTGTGTGTGTGTGTGTGTGTGTGTGTGTGTGTGTGTGTGTGTGTGTGTGATACAGAAGAAAGGCCTGACTATCTGCTTCCAACCTTCTACTTGGATAGTAAGCTCTGTGGATGGTGGTAACAGTTCAGAGAGTAACAGCTGGAGATGGGTGTGATTCATAAGCATGTGTGGGCAGGTGCATAGCCTACTCTGGAAACTGGAAGCTTCAGCTCTGCAAACAGAAGTAAATGTATATTGATGCCATTGCACATTGAACTTGGCTGATGTAAAGAGTACGATGTAAAATAAGAATCTGAAATGCCTAAGGATGATGGTTCACCTCTCCCTGACTCTTTTCTTGGCTATCATTGTGGCTTCAGCCAGCCAGTGGGACAGTGAATGTGTCATAAGGGGGAGGAGGGTCTTCATATGCATGTGGGGAGGAGCAAAGTTTAAGTCAAATGCAAAAACGTTTTTACATCTCTGGAAAATGTAATGATTAGATTAATTTCCAGCAAGTAGTAGCCATAATAACATTTACCGATAAACTGTGAATATAGTCACCATGAAACTATGCCAGTGCCATTTCTGAAAGTGTACTACAACTGAGCAGCAATGTCAAATAAAACTATCATTATCAAGGACTGCGATGGCAAACATTCCCTTCTTAAGGCAAAGAGTATGCCATATTGCATTATAATTGTCGCAAGACTCAAGAGATGTTACCTAGGGCCTGCAAAATTAGAAAATGCACCTACACCATACATGGATAATTTATCTTTATAATACTTGGGTTATGGAAGGAATTTTAGGCTCATATATAGATTATAGATTAGTACTAGGCTAGCTGCCCTTGTGGGCCATTTTAAGCCTATCCAATTACCTCATTTGACAATTAAACCCTGCATCTTGTGTCTTTAAGATGGAATTTTTTATTGTCTTATCTTGTAAATCGTTACTTCTTAAGATGCAAAATTATTTTCCACCTAATGAAAAATAGATGATAGTTTCCATTTATCAAATCCTTATTAGCTAATTTATGGCAAACTTTGTTTTGTTATAGAGTAATCAAAACAGAACTCAAAATCCTATCACCAAATCTATATAAATAGCTTGCTACTTATTAAACCTCTGTTCAAATATAGTGTTTTGGATGATTTAGAGTGAGTGTCTCCTAGGAAAAACATTTCCCTACAGTGTCTGTGAACCAGGATACATATCGATATTTCCACAGACTGTTAAAATTACTTGAATAAAGATGATCTTCTAAATGTATTTACATGTCTAACCTGTTAATAATCTTTGACCAACAAGAGCAGACACAGCTTGGCAGTTACTCAAAAATGAAAATGAAAAAACTGATAAGCAAGCATGGATTATCTGGATTACATTTAATATCCGTGTGCATATTCTGTTTGTATGCTAGAAACACATCAACCTTATTACACTTTCTGCATCAGAAACTAACACTGCTGCATGCAAGTAATGTGAGGGTTCTATGCTTTTTTAATTTAATTGTCCTTATGTAAAGCAAAAAGATTTCAGTGGGATCAAATGTTTTTATTATTATTATTATTATTATTATTATTATTATTATTATTATTATTATTATTATTTCACTGAATCTTACTGCCTCTTAAATGTCTGTTATTACTGTCTCAGTTTACTATAACAGTGACAATCTGGTCAGTAGAAAAACTCTGTGTAAAAAATAGATGCTACTGGCACCAGAGACCTACATGTCAAAACCAAGAGGTGGGATGCAGTTGTTTTGTATGGCTAGTATCCATGTACCCCGTTATCTATCTTTATTTTTGTATGACTATTACCTGTTTATATGTGTGTGTGTGTGTGAGATGCATGCATGTTTTATATATACATATATGTGCATATTATATGTGTATGCATGTATATATATATATATATATATATATATGTTGTTGTTTGTCTTTCGGCTTTTCCCGGTTAGGGGTCACCACAACGAAACTCCAGTCCGCTAATGAGTGGCAGTATATTTTCAGAAACGCCGAGGTGCCAGATCGACGTCCAACCTTCAGTGAAGGCATGCCCATTTATGCATGTCCTTCAAATGCTATCCAGCCGCAGGGAGGATATGCAGACTCCACACAGAAGGCACTCCCTGCATTCCAGCCATGAATTGAATGGGAGAACCTCTTGCTGTGAGGCAACAATGCCACCGCTGCACCACTGTGGCATACCTATATATATATATATATATATATATATATATATATATATATATATGTATATATGTGTGTGTGTGTGTGTGTGTGTGTGTGCGTGTGCGCACGCATGAACTACAAGGAAGACTCAGCCAAGCTAGAGTTTTCACTGTGTAATACCTTAAGCCTCCTGTACTAGAGGTCCATGGAAAGTATGCAAATGACTCTTAAGGACATACCAGTATTTTAGCTGCATGGCTTCTGAATTCCAATGGACATTTAAGTCATTATGGGTAAATTTAAGCCAATAGAGAGAAACCCCACTAAGTGCAGGTATGTTTTGGCCTTTATTTGGCCTTGGTACTGGCAGGTACAGTTCAGCATAAGCGGAGTTTTGGCTATGCTTTGGAAGCACAGAGCTTACAATCAAGATAGTGCAGAAGGACAATGTTTTGTTAGACACATCTGTAGTGCTGGTGTTTTTGTCAGTAAGTTTGAGCTGTCCTTGTGTAAGCGTGTATCTGTGAGAGTTTTACTACTGAAATAATGTAGCAAAATAGCAGTTTATGTTTTACAGGGTTTCCCTATGTGAATGTGAAGCACATTTTTTTTCTGCATCATCATTCATCGCAAATCATATACAGAAAGAGGTGAGAGGAAAAATACAAAAAATATGTGGGGGGAGCACCTTGCACACCCCAAAATTATGTAGACCAACTCCACAGTCACACCGCAATGAAGAAAAGGGGGTGTACACCATCTGGTTTGCACAATACAGTACATTGCAGTGGAACTCACTGCAACATTTCATTCTCTGCTTTCATCTGATCAGTGAATGTGGCTGCACAAATGCATACATAAGCCTTTTTAGATTGTAAAGGCAGTCATGCTCATTATGTATACCTGACATTGAATGTGCTAGAAGACGTTGCCCATCACCTGCTCTTTGAGTCCATTTCAACAAACACACAGTAGAATCTATGTTAAAAAAATAATTAAAGCATATGTGACATGATTTTTTTTTAAGGACTACACAATGGCTCAGAAGTTGACAGAAGGCAGGCTATAGTAACTGCAAAGGCAAAAAGTTATTCATTAAATTTTTGACTCTGAGATTGATTAAATTTTAAGGAATTGTTTTCAAAAAGTGTTAAATCTTGTATTAGCTATTGATCCATGTCCCATCAATATCAATAAATACCATAAGACAAGAAGCAATGTCCTGTAATTAAATCTGACATTACTTTAGAACTATACAACCATTGCACAAGTTTCCACATACCCTATACATTTTGAACATTTAACATATTGCGTATATTAGGGGACTTCTGCCTCCTAAATCCTTTAAATTTACAAGTTAAAATGTTTGAGTATTTTCCTGGTCCTGTTGTTTTGTGGACTGCAGTGTTTCCAAATCAAGAGTCACTATCTGCATATGTTTGTCTATATTGAGTATGCAGTGTGTCAGTTTTTTTTTTTCTTTTTAATAAATGTGGATAGTTCTGATTGGATGGCAGGCATCCTTACATGCAATAGAAACTTCTTTCAGTGGATATAGTGAAAACTTGTTTCCTTTCAGGAAATAGTAATCTTTTTATTTCAGTTTTATAGAATAATGTACATCCACACTTCACAAGTTCTGGTAGGTTAGAGTCACAAATATTTGTATTTAAGTATGTGTGTAGTAAATGTATATAGAAAATATTTATACAAAAAGAGAGATTATTATACATCATTTTAAAATGTGTGTACATTCCAATATCATTGTTAATAATTTTACTTTTAAACATACTCAAGTAATGTTGTTAATCATTTCCTTTTTCTCACTCAGAATTATCTCCATTTGAAGTCCTTGATATTATATATTGTAATTTCAAGCAATCTGTCCATGCTGAATTAGTAAAGCATGTCACTTTATTTGTGCATTTAGCTAAATATAATGTGCTTAGATACAGAGAGAGTGCCTGTTAGTCACAAGCGGTCATGATGTCAATAATTGTGATCATGGCCAAACCTCTACAGATTCTGGCAGGGAGTAAGAATCGAATATAGCCAAAGAAGGAGAGAAAGCAATCAGTGTAATAACTTTGTGTGGTTCACTACTCAGGCTATAGGGGCAACTGGGAATTTGCAATATATGCAGTGCACCTTATGTGTTAAACCGAGTTTATAGACTTATTACCTGCATTGCTTAAGTCAAGCTGCTATATATAGAACATATATGTGTCCCTTCAATCTCAGGAGATAATATAAGACAAAATAAAGTGTTCCATAACTGATTTTACAATATGTATGGGTTTAATGGATCTAAATAGAAAATACATAATGTTAGCTGAAATATTATAGAATTGTAAGCAGAATATTATGGTATGTTGTACTTTAATGCCTATGGTGAGGCTGTGATTGAGCAGGGCACACAGGTGAGGTGCAAGTCCTATATTCAGGTTTCCATCTTCCTGTCTCTGTGTGTTATGATATTAATCTGTGCACCAGTTACATTGTATTTTGCATTTGCTTTATTTGTTTTACTATATTGTGCAATTTGATGTTTACATATTTGCCTAATTTTGCAGAAGATCCCTCATTTTATGTTATATGCTTAATGTGTCTCATAAAATTGTTGATTTTCTCATAAATTACCAAGGCTTGCAGTTGGTTTGTAATGCCAGAGTTCAGAAAATGCATGATGATGCAAAACAAGTTGTTATGGCAAATTTTTTAAGTGAATCGCAATAATATTTAAAAAAAATGTCCTTGATTTTCAGCCTTTGTCCTCCATTCTTTTTGGTTTCATCACTGATGCTTCAATGAAGAGTTGAGAGCATCATCTTCACTGTTTAAATTAATACATCTAAATATACAAAACACAACCAGGAAATGAGAAGTGGCTGTATTAAGATGTGAGAGCATTTAGAACACAGTGAGAATTTACATTCATCTCAGAAAAATACTAATTCCCCAGCCACATGCCTGGTGGATACGCTGCTGCCTAAGGTTCTAGAAATAAGAACAGGGGACTTATAAAGGTTTCTTTTCTTTTCCTTTGTTTTATTTTTTGTGAGTGTCCCTGTATTTCATGGGATGGTCAGATTCAAACTAAATATAGTCAGATAATAAGCAAAAAGATTATGAACCAGAATGAAGGTATGTAATATGAAGGCTGTAGAACATTTGCTTATTTCATGTATAACTTGAATTGAGACAATTGAAAATATTTATATTGATAGCAAAACATTGATTTATAATGTTCCAAGATAGATTGGTTTTCAAGCTGCCATCATTGATTAAATGAATGGTATTTTAAAGGTACATGTTCTTTATAGTAAAGATGGAGTGGAAATTTCTGAGATTAATGGTAAGGAACCATTTTAAGAAATGGAATCATTTCAATGGGAGCTGCTTTAGCTAGTTTTTGCCAAACTAATAACAAGTCCTACAGGACCCATTTAAATTATACATCCCTTATCCTACTTGTCAATATAACCAGAACTTCAAAAATCAAAGTACTGTTTTTTTTCTGGCCTTGTCAATATCATCCACATAGCTGTGGTCCCCATGCCCACTCTTTAATCCTGTTTCACCCCCTGTAATACACAGTCTAACATCTGCTTACCTAATATGTCCTGAGTTTCTCTGTCCCTTCCACTAGTTGCTTATTCATTCCTGGTTCTGCTGCCATACATAAAGGCTGATCCCCATAGGCTTCTTATCAGTCTTCTAAGTAAAGCAACAATAAAACAAAAAATGTCTTTCCTTTTTATGTGTCTATCCATATAACTGGGACCTCCAAAAACATTGTGGTAGAGGCCCTTGTATTGTAGCTCATGAACTTGATATCTGATACTGCATTTAAAATACTTTATTACTTTTTGTCCCTACTAATTTGTTCTCATTATCTGTATTTTCCCTTAATGTCTCACCTTCCTAGACATGCCCCTTTATCACCTCCAGTTGTTGTAGATATCCATCCAACTGTTCTGATAACTCTTTTCCCCTCAGAGAATACATCCATTCTAATGAGACTTTGTGGAGAATCCCTGTTAAGAGCTAACCAGACTAGATCTTTTTCAAGAATGCTTCAGCATAGCCAAGTGCTGTCTGTAAGCTGAAGAACTGGGAATAAATTGTGCAACTGTTTTTTTTTTTTTTTTTTTTTTTTTTTCATTTTAATCCCAAACACAGAGTGACATTGATATGATATACTCAATCCTGTATTTATCACACACACACACACACACACACACACACATATATATATATATATATATATATATATATATATATATATATAAAAGTTGAGATCCCTCACCAAGTCCTCTAAAGCTAGCTATGAAAACAGAATTGCAGCAGATAGTAAAGACAACCACAAGGCCTTCTATAGTTATGTAAAGAATCTCCACGGCAATACCCAGATTTGCTCTGAGCTACTACACAATGGTACCTCCTATACCAAGCCAACAGATTTTGCCAATATACTGGCCAACAGATTCAGTGCCAAATTTACTCCTCTCCCTCCAACAAAGGACCAATCACAATACAAGTGGACTGCCAGGCACCAAGTATACTGCTGCACAGGTTAAAATAGCACTGTCCAAGGCCAGGAATACAGTTTCTATGGGACCTGACAATATCCCTGGTTGTGTTCTACATGAACTACAGAGTGAACTTGCACCTCACCTGTGTGCCCTGTTCAATCACAGCCTCACCATAGGGTTTGTCCCTACCAAATGGCGCACTGCTACAGTCATCCCTCTCCACAAAGGAGGGGCGACTACAGACCCTGGGAACTATTGCCCCATTAGCCTGACAAGTCTGACATGCAAAGCTATGGAACACATCATCATGAACCTAATAAACAAGGATACAGGAAATCTCCAAACTCTAGATCCTGCACAGTTTGGTTTTGTGAAGGGTAGATCATGTCTGCTCAACCTGGTCGACTTCTTTGAGTCAGTCACCAGAGCTGTGGATGATGGCAAGGTGGATCACACAGCCTTCCTTGATCTGGCCAAAGCCTTTGATACCATTCCCCACTCAGGAATCATAGAAAAACTCACTAAGCTAGCCATCAAACCCTATATTACTAGGTGGCTTGCAAACTGGCTCACAGATAGAACCCACAGTGTGAAAGTAGCTGACTCCAAGTCAGACTGCCAACCAGTCATGAGTGGAGTCCCACAGGGTTCTGTCCTGGGTCCTCTCCTATTTGGTATCTACTTCTCTGAAGTCCAGGCCAACACAAAGGGACTCTGGCTGACAAATGTTGCAGATGATTGCAAGTTGGGAGCTATTATTATCTCCCCAAGTGATGTTAACATCCTACAGAAAGGCCTCACTGAGTCCAATGACTGGGGTCAGAACTTAGGCTCAATGCCAAAAAATGTGTTGTCACCCCCTTTGGGAAAAACCCGGTTCCCATAAATTACCACATCGATGGTAGTCCACTGAACACAGAAGGCATTATAAGAGATCTGGGAACACAGGTTGACAGCAAACTCTCTTTTGACCACCAAATTGCTACTGTTGTCAGAAAGTCCTTCTATGTGGCACCTCTCATTACTAAGGGTTTTGCATCCAGGAAGAAAGAGGTCATTGTCTCCCACTTCTCTTCCTTCAATAGGCCAATCATAGAGTACAATGCCCCATTTGGCATGTATCTCACTAGACACCTGCAACAACTGGAGAAGCCGCAAAAGCACCTCACAAAGAGGATCCTAGACCTTAAACACTTGTCCTATATGGACAGATTAAAAAAACTCCAACTATTCTCTGTCTCATATTGCCTACTTAGAGGCGATCTCTGCTTGACTTACAAAGCCATGTCTGACCAAGCTGTGTTAGAAATGCTACATCTAAAGAAATCCCAATCCCTCCACACAACACTCTCTAGAGATGTCAACCACATTACCACAATCAACAGAACAAGCTGGAGGGACAGGTTCATAACCCAGAAACTGCCCATGCTGTGGAATAGACTTCCCATACATGTTAAACAGAGTGCCTCACTGACCCTCTTCAAGAGAAATCTTGAGGAGTGGATGGGAAAAAGAAAATTTACCCCCCAGGGATCACTCCAGTGGCTCTACTCGAGAGATGCACTGGGAACTAAGGTCCAGTGGCACAATGCCAGGGTACTCCTATGAGCTAGGCTTGTAAAGGCTCCAGGGCCATTAGCCTAGTACACACCTATGAACCTATGAACCTATATACATATATAGTGGTTCTCTTCATGCATTTAACAATTTAATTTATGCAACACCTTCACTGTGGATTGCCATTACCAGCAGTACAGCAAGCCTTCCCCAGGACAGGAGACCAGTTCTATATGTATCACTTCCACTCAGATCCCTCCATACAAGTCTTATGTATGCCATTACACATTACCGATAGAAATGGACATTTTACATCTGCAACAAAAGATTGGTCTTCCCTGGTAATGACTTCATTTTAAGAATCAGAACATATGTAACTAATAAATATAAATAGAAACACATAGTATGCTTTCCATTTCATTAAAATAAATGGCTTGCAAATGAATGAATGTCTTTTCCTTTAAAGTACAAACATATGTATATTGTTTATGCTTGTAAGTGAGTGTTATTGAAAGTTACATCCATCTTGGCACAGAACATTTCTAATTGCTTCCATTGCTATGTCATTTATTATACAAAACAGTGGACCAGTGGGGAAAAAAAGAAGAAATAAGAAACATTATTGATGGTCAACAAATAACACCTATGACATAAAGGAGTTATTATGACATGCAGTAACATTCCGATGTTTAATTTTCTGCATTGGTGCCAGCACTCTGCATTTGTGTATGCATGTGTGCACATGAGTGTGCTTAGGAGGGGATTTATGTTGGTTGCCATGTGGAAATCTGATGGCAGATGAGACACAGGAAACACAGAGTAAGCTTAAGTAGTGGAATATGTTTTTCATTTGTTGGCCAGGTGAACCTACTGGAACATAAAGCCCCTTTTTATATTAGAGGCACTGAAAATGTTATTTTTCTGCATTCTATTACTGTAGACCTGACAAACAAAACTGCAAACCATGCATATTCTACAGACATCATATGTGTTCAGAGCAGCTATGATAGTAGATTTGGATGCATACATGACAACAGTACTTGCCTAACTAAAGTCATCTGTGTTAGGCAGAGCTAAGCTTTTGAAAATGTTTGTAGACTTATAGATTTTAAATATTGTTAAAAAGGAATATAAGCACATACCATCTGACTGTGACAAAAGATATGTGCACAGAATGATTAACTATGATTGTAGGACAAAGTATATCTATAAAACCAAGGTAAATGGCCTTTCCCACTGATTACATTATTGAATGATTATAGCTGTTTTCCTCTGTGTTTGTGTGTGTGTGTGTGTGTGTGTGTGTGTGTGTGTGTGTGTATGTTACTATGTGTGTCTCTGTGAGAGTGTGTTCTTGTGTCAGTGTCTGTCCATTTGTCTCTTTGTAGATGGAAAGGTTTAATATTATTTATGAAATATTACAATGCCTACCTTCAGAAGTGGTATCAGCAAAGTTATTGTCAGACAGAAACATCTCACGTTGGAAAGCTTATGGAATGTCTTCAGATAATTTATGAACATTTATTCCATTTCAGTTCTTATGCATATCTGATATAATACTAAAAGGGTTCTGCATGTCATTTAGCAAAAGCCAAAGTGCAGCAGAAGACATAGAAAGATTTGAATATTTAATGGTCAGATATGTCTTCTTTTTGTTTCCTGGTGTCCTGGTGGTCATCAAGCCTGCCAGTCAGCTTGTTCTTTCCACTATGAGATGAGAGCCCAGTTGTCCATTTGATCTTTCCAGGAAAAGAGGGTAAAGTCACATAAGTAGTACTGTCATCCTCAGAGAATCAGCATGCTTTTCCCAAAGGCATGAGCGTTCCCTTCTGTGTCATCCTCAGGGAATCAGCATGCTTTTCCCAAAGGCATGAGCGTTCCCTTCTGTGTCATCCTCAGGGAATCAGCATGCTTTTCCCAAAGGCATGAGCGTTCCCTTCTGTGTCATCCTCAGGGAATCAGTATGCTTTTCCCAAAGGCATGAGCGTTCCCTTCTGTGTCATCCTCAGGGAATCAGCATGCTTTTCCCAAAGGCATGAGCGTTCCCTTCTGCACATGTCTACAGTATCTCCAAATGATGATGTGCAGGGGGCACAAGAGAGGGCTATGTCTTTCAATTCCACAAGAGGTGTCCTGTCAGTGGGACAGTGCCTTGAAAGGCCCTTAGTGATCTTCAGTCTTCGCAGGGATTATACAACAATCTAGGTATTCCCTCTGTAGCCTTTCCCCCAGGTACAGAAGTGGAAGATGAGCCATATATACAGCTCATCATTCCTCTTACTTCCCAAACTAATGCCCTCAGTGCCCATGTGACTTACAGAACCTGTCTCATCAAAAGAGTTGGCCAATGGCTATCCTACAGTCACAGGGATGTACTGCCACTGAGTGATTTTAATTCATATTTTTATCACAGCAAAATGTAATAGGCTTGTATTATTCACGTTGGTCCTGCTATTTGTGTGAAACAATTGTGTATTGATGGTGTGTCAGTTTTCCCTGATATTGTGTGAACATGGAGATAATAAACATTTGAAGATATAGGGAACTTGATTTCCACATTGCCTCCCCACAAGAAAAAATGTTTTTACTCCATGTTTATTGTTATCTGTGGGTTATATTTTTTCAGTTTTAGAAAATGAATTGTATATAACTTATATTGTTCAAACTAACATAGGTAAAGCCTGCCCAGTAGCTGAATATGCTTTGAGAAAGAAATGATCATGTCTTCACAGATCATATGTTCCATACACTTGAACAGACAAACTAAAGTTAAGTTCCTAAGCAGAACTTAAAAATGCCATGAAGTTTGTTACAAGTCAAAACTTTAGCAAGAAAAAAACATGTTCATGTCTTCTACTGTTTTTTTTTTTTTTTTGCGTTTTCTATGTTTTAGTAAAATTACTTTCCAAATAATATCCAAGATGGCTGTGAGTTCAAATGATATGATGAATTATGGGAATCATCTTACATCTGTGGTGTTTGCATTTTTTTCTGGAAATGGAGGAGCATTGGAGTTGCATCATCAACGAAGGAAGCAAACATGCTGTATACCATATTTCAATTTAATGCTAAGCCGTGGAACTCTGGATCCCAGCTTTGTGGCATAGAGGGATAAAGCCCTGAATATCATCTGGACAATCTATGTTCAAATAGTGTCTCTGGCACTTTAAGAACCAGAAGGTAGCAGTGAACCATTTTGAGCTGATTCCCACTGTAAAAGTAGAAGATTGTCAGCCAGTGAACATAACCAAGTTCAGGGATATAGGCTTGGCTGTACCAAGCTGATAATGGTAGCAATCTGTAGTATGTTTATGGAAGCACAGACACAAGAAGAGATGGTTCAGTAATATCCTGGAGAGATGTGGATTCTAATTTTCAGCCATGGGTGATGGTCTTATGACCTTAAAGCAAAATGCCTTAATGATAAATGGGTGACATCTTGTGTGATTAGCTATCACGTGACTGTAAATAAATGGGCTGGGAACAGTTTTCCCAGTCTGGGGAATAAATTATTGCTTATGGATCACAATGAGGACTTATAGTTGGTAGGCATCATGGATCAAAAAAAGATCATGACACTTTGACTAGGAGTTTAGGAGTTTATCCTCAATTGTAATGGTTCCGGGGTTCCCATTCATAGCTGCAGACTTTGAATGGTATCTCTGTGACTTCTTAAACCAGATGTCTTTGAGTAATTTTTAGTTGGATACTTGGAGTCTAATACTGGATATTAAGCTATCCATGTTTTTCACCATAATGCAATGATGATTAGGAAGTAACTAGCCTAAGAGAATCTGATTGCATTATTATAGATGTTTTCAATACTTGCTGGATTACTAAGGAGCATTTTGCTAGTTTTAGTCTTCTTCTTCTTTCAGCTTTTCCCAGTTAGGGGTCGCCACAGTGGATCATCTGTCTGCTCATGATTGGCAGTGGAGTTTTACAGTGTCGAGTTGCCAGCCCGGCGCCCAACCTTCCACAGAAGGCGCAGAAGCCTAGGGCCATTTTAGAGTGTCCAGTCGACCTACAGCATATCTTTGGGATGTGGGAGGAAACCAGAGTACCCGGAGGAAACCCACACGACCACAGGGAGGACATGCAGACTCCACACAGAAGGCACCCCAGCAGAGGATCGAACCGGAGATCTTCTTGCTGTGAGGCGGCAATGCTAACCGCTGCACCACCGCGGCCACCCTTGCTAGTTGTAGTATTATAATCAATAAAGTTTGGCAGTAGCAACAGCTGAGCAGCCAAATTCATAGATCCTCCATCTGTGGTTAGAGATTGTGGCATATATTTAGGCAAGTTTTTTTTTGTCTCACCAGAATGCCATTCCTGGTCAGCATGTTTTTGAGAAGCACAAATATGAAGATATGTTAGGATTTACAGATCAGAAAACTGATGAGTACAGTAGTACACTGCCATACACACATCGCTCGGTCTTGCTATTCCATTAACTTACAACATCTCATTTAGGAAAAAAAGGATTAGACTTAAGAGCAAATGTTATGGTAGGGTGTCATTCAGCCTGACGGTGGCCTGGTAAAATGACTTATATTGTCATTGTCATGCTTTTGATCAAAAATGCTAGTCAATGAACTCATTTTCCTGACTCATACCCATGGAGTACATTTATGTAAGCACTGCTGCAGCAAGACAGAACTGCCTTTATTAAATGACTTACTGACATCTTAACTGGGTGTCTCCTATAGTTAGCAGGACTCCCAAGTAAGAACAGCAGTCTTGGTGTGCGGAAACTCTCTGGGGGGGGGGCAGCATCTAGTGACTTACTTGCTTGCTCCAAGGGTAGACGGAAGTCACTTTTCTGTAGTTATATGCACTATTGTTAATAAATATTGGACTAAACTGGCTCAATGTATGTTCTTGGAGGGGCTGAACCCTCAAGGAAGGAGCAAACTACACGCACAAGTGTGTTTTCTAATGACGCCATTGTATGCTCACATTTCATGTACATATTATCTTGAATGATAACATGAAACGACCTCTGCCAAAAAGCAGCCTAACATTGCTGATGTGCTACTGGTTCTTTTTCATCATCGCTGGAAGCGAAAAAAATGAATATATTATTTGTTAAACAGTATTGAACTGTAATTTGCAGTTAGAAAATGGTTCAGCCGTAACCACTAAGATTTATTTTTCACTGCAAAGCAGGGTGCAAAAAAGTAGATATAGAATGTGATGTAATTTGCTCTTCACTGTAATTGAAATAACTGAGAATCTTGAAAAGGTACAGCGCACCACGTTTCAGCATGTCACTAGATAAGAGGTCTTAAGCGTATTTTATACTTTTTTGCCTCTCAGGAACAGGATAAAGACAAAATAGAAGTTATGGAGAAGATCAGAAATTAATGTGACCCTAGAAAGTACTTGTTATTTGATCTTTACAAAGGCACAGGATTTTACAAGAGCTGTAAATGCATATATTGCAAAGCTGAAAAAATCTAAGCAAAGAGGACTAATAATCTGGTGTGCTATGTAATTTAATACAAATTAGAATGGTTTGGCAGACAAGCAATGTTCCAACAAGGTGCAGTCTATTGAAAGAAGCAGAACTGCCTTTATCATGTAGTTGATACTGAGTGCAAGAGGAAGAAGTGTTCGACTTTCAATATTTGATAGGATTTAAGAAGCTATAGAAAACTGAATCATTATTTAGTGATGTGTATAAATAAAAACAAGTGTGTTCAAAAACATCTACATACTTTTGAATGGAAAAATGAAAACAAGCTGTGTGCTGGTTTCAAGGATGGCCCTACAATGCATACTGAGTAATTATATGTGATTATATATGCGCTGCTTTGCCTTAACAGCATATGGCAAATGAAAGCTGCTTTTTGGGATATTACTAAGGCCTGCCATATCCAAGAAAGCTGTAACTATTCCGAGCATTTTATAAGGTTCATTGTCGGTCTCATGCCTTTTTTGTATTATCTTCCAAACTGTTACAATTGCAATTATAACAGCTGCATTGACACACATAAACACACACACACACACACACACACACACACACACACACACACACACACACACACACGCTAGTGTAACTCACTGCCACCAGCCAGACTAATATGGTACACTCAAAGCACAATGACTGTAGATTCTTTAAGAACTTATTATAAACTCATGCTGGCTATGCTAAACAATCACGCTTCAAAAAGCAAATGCCAACAGTAATAGTATGCCAGCTTTGTGTAATTGTATAAATTAAACATCTAGCCACAAGCTGTTAAAACTGACCAATGAAAACTCTTTATTAATTGGATAAGGCAATCCCAAGCAAAACAAAGACTCTTTGTACCAAAGGCAAGCGTCCAGTCTGGTGGACCCCAGCCATAAACAAACTCTACAACAAAAGGAGGAAGCTACTACAAGATAGAGCAAAATCCTTAAAAGGTAAGACACCCTTGATCACTATAAGTAAAAAACTAAGAGCTCTCATAAAATCATCCAAAGCAAATTTTGAGAGAAAAATAGCTAAAGACTCAAAAGACAATCATAAGGCCTTCTTTAGCTATGTTAGAAACCTGGGAGGAAACTCCCAGATATGCTCAGAACTAGTTCAAAATGATGTGAAGATTACTGATCCTACAGACATTGCCAACATACTGGCTGACAGGTTCAGTGCAAACTCCCCCTCCCCAAAAGGAGAGATATCTATACCAAGCGATTGCAGCCCCCAAACATCTCCAACGCCCAAGTGAGAACTGCTCTCTCCAAAGCAAAAACACAGCATCCATGGGACCTGATGGTGTCCCCGGCTGTGTGCTCCACGAACTCAACAAGGAATTAAACCCACAGCTAGGACAGCTGTTTAATCATAGTCTTACCTCTGGATACGCACTCCAGGAGTGGCGCACTGCAACTGTGGTCCCACTTCACAAAGGCGGTGCCTCCACCGACCCTGGAAATTACTGGCCCATTAGCTTGACAAGCCTTATCTGCAAAGCCATGGAGAGGATCATAATGGACCTCATAAATAAAGACATAGGGAATTTGCAGACTTTGGATCCATCCCAGTTTGGCTTTGTCAAAGGCAGATCATGCCTTCTAAACTTGGTTGACTTTTTGAAACAGTCACCAAAGCCATTGATGAGGGAAAGGCAGTCCATACAGCCTACCTCGATCTGGCGAAGGCCTTCGATACAATACCCCACTCGGGTATCATTGCAAAACTCATCAGCTTAAATGTTAACCCATACATCACAAGATGGGTTGCAAACTGGCTGAGTGACAGAACCCACAGGGTCAGAGTTGCTGGTGCCATGTCAGACTCAAAGCCTGTCACAAGTGGTGCACCACAGGGCTCAGTCCTGGGCCCACTCTTGTTTGGCATCTACTTTTCTGAAGTACAAGCAAACACAGGAGGGTTATGGCTGACAAAGTTTGCAGATGACTGCAAACTGGGCGCCATAGTAGAAAACACATCTGACACAGATATCCTTCGGAAGGGTCTCACAGAAACGGATAACTGGTGCCAGAGCCATGGCCTAAAGTTAAATGCCAAAAAATGCATAGTCATACCCTTCGGGAAAAACAAGGTTACCCCTAGCTACCAAATAGGTGGCAATCCACTGAGCACAGAAGAAGTTATCAGGGACCTGGGGACCCAGGTTGATAGTAGTCTGTCATTCGACACCCATGTAGCTAAAGTAGTTAGGAAGACCTTCTACATTGCCCACCTTATCATGAAGGGATTCTCATCTAGATCAAGGGAGGTCATAGTCTCCCTTTACTCATCACTCATCAGACCAATGATTGAGTACAATGCCCCATTCGGAATGTATCTGACCCGACACTTGCAGCAGCTGGAGAGGCCACAAAAGTTCCTCACCAAAAGGATAAAGGGTCTCAAACATCTGTCCTATGCTGCCCGACTGAAAGAACTCCAGCTCTATTCAGTCGCCACGCTTGCTCAGAGGTGACCTTTGCCTAACATACAAGGCCATGTCAAACCCAGATTTGATGAATATGCTTCACCTCAAAAATCTAGATCCGTCAGAGCCACAAGGGCGGGAGACTTAAACCTCGACACGGCTATTAATAGGACGTGCTGGAGGGATAGATTCATCACCCAAAGACTCCCTATGCTGTGGAATAATATCCCGGTATATGTGAGGCAGAGCACCTCGCTGGCCTTGTTCAAGAGAAATCTTGACCAATGGATGGGAGATCGCAGATATACCCCAGGGATTACCTCAGTGTCACTGCTCGACAGAGGCACAGCAAAATAATGGGTATAGTTCCCCATACTAAAGGGGTGGCGTAAGCCACAAAACTATGGGCTAGGCTTGTAAATGCCCTCGGGCAGATAGCCTAGTATGAACCTATGAACCTATGAACCTATTAAAGAAATATGTAAAGTGCTTTGAAAATTAAATATACAACACAAGAAAATATAACATTCAAAGTTCCTAACCATGCGATAGCATTAAAAGTGGTCCTACTACTATTACAACTACTTCTAGCAACTGATGAAAGCTACAGTCTAAGTACTTCTGGTTTTTAAGAACATTTTCTTGTCACAAAAGACTATCAGGTAAACTTTGTATACATAAGCACCCTAGGCTGTTACTTCCTGTCAAATGTGGTTACAGTATTTGGTTGGAACATTGTAGTTATCTGTGTAACTGTGTGGCTGTACCTCTTTTCATGTGCTGTTCATGAAAAGGTTACTTTACTGATCCTGGTATATAAAGCTCTCTGAGCACCTCAAGCCAAAAGTAGACCTTAACTAATTACACTGCTGCATCACCATTAAGGGAAGTATTGTATTACTTAAAAAAAACTACAAAAAGGTGTCATAAATTGAAGCAACAATGGGAATTATTCAGTTAGCACCAGCAACATTGCTAGGATAGAGCAAAGATACAAATTCTGGGGGGGGGGGGGGGCACAATCAGCAGATGCTGATTGGTCATCAGTGCAACACATTACCTGGCATTCATATGCCAGTATTGCATTTTTTCAGCAAAACAGAAGAGCTTAGCTCTTTGTTTGTAGCTTAAATTCCAATACATTGTTGCAAGCAGTAATTACAGTTTAAGAAGTTTTTATTTTATTTTATTTATTTTTAGATCTGAAGCATTTTAGTTTTTTTGGTGTGTAACTGTAGTGACTGCATGCTACAAATGTAACAGTTTGATACAATTTAAAAGAAATGAAAGTTTTTTTTTTCTTAGAAATGAAGTACTTTATGCCCCATATGTTGTAGCAAATTCTTGTTACAAATCTAGTAAGCAGTTTCAGCATTTTAAAGAGAAATAGTTGTTAAAACGTCAGGTTTCTTGGTTGATGAGACTACATAGTGATGACTTGCAGTTACGTGAGGCTTTAAGCTCCCTTAAGTTAGAATTTTTAAGTAGGGGCTATAAGGAAGAAGAGGTGGATTTAACTATATCTGATGCCTGGAAGGAGAGGGAGGGTAGCTGCAACCTTTTTTTTTTGCAGATAAGGTGGTAACTACCACGTGCAATGCTCCTAGACTGAATAATGACACATTTAGGATTTCTTTACAGTACTTGAGTGACATCAATAGTTATTGCAGCATTATTAAATGTCACTGGAGCATATTACACACTATAGATGAGTTAAAAGGCATTATAAGTAACACACCACACTTTCTCATTTAGAAACAATAAATCTCTTAAGAAACATCTATGCTATAAGACTCAACAGTATGTGCCTGGGTTTGAATCTAGTAGATCAGGTACTTTTGCATGCAGAAGGTGTTCAGCATGTAGATACATTCACACTGCGCAGTTGTATATCCATCCCACCCTTAGGTTCAGAATAGAACTTGACTTTTATGCAGACTGCAGATCCATGAACCTAGTTTACTTTGCTTTCTGCCAGATTTGCCATGCCTTTTATATAGGGAAGATGAACAGATGTTTAAAGGGCAGGCTTTTAGAACACTATAGCGATATCAAGAATAAGAAAAATACAAATGCCTTAGCACAACACATTACGAAGAGTGGTTCTGAACCACACCTTTAAGTTCATGGTTTTACAGGTTTTAGACATTAGCATGAGAGGTGGGGACCTAGTTAATCGGACAGAAGGAGCAGAGCAGAAATGGATCCTGCTTTTCAATGCTGAGAAACCACCAGGCTTAAATGGGGCTTTCACTTTAAAGCCCTTTTTGAAGTCACATCCTTTGAAGCACTAAGAATGGATGTATATGTTTTTAATAGGTATTTTATGTATGTTCTTAACCCATGTTTATTAGAATTATTTAGCATGTTTTATTGTTGTATATTTAGGTTGTAGCTTTTAGGGCACTCCCAAGACAGTCTTGCATTTTTTACAATGTTTTAGAAGGTGTTTAATTGGTTTTAATATTTGATTGGCTGCTATTGGATATAAATGTAGGTTGTCTTTTTACTAGTTTGTCTGATGAAGTGATAAGTTAATCGTGAAAGTGCTTATCTGTATTTTTGGTCAATAAAAAGTTTTTCTTGTGTTTCAGCCTGGCAGCCTCAGTATTTTTTTTTTATTTTATGTTTGCATTTGTTATAGTTACCGTGCTGTTTCCTCTGTCTGTTTTTTTTTTGTTTGGTTTGATGGATACAATCCTGTTAGGAAGCATTTCTTCTTGTCCTTGCTTATCTGTAGACCAAATGAATTTACATACATTTAGTTCAAGCACAGGCATTAATGTTCTTCTAACCTGGAACTATACAAAACACTTGTTCAAATAATATGTGTCCAGGCTATTCTTAAAAATATGTAAAGTAGTGCTTGCCTAATGTAATTTGGTAGTCTGTTCCTTGCATCAGCTGCTCTCTCAGAGAACCAATTAATACACTTCTCATTCCTATAGAATAATAGAACCATCAACATAGATTGTCTGATGATTTTCTATTTCTTTTTGATAACCTCAAACATTCCCAGAGGTAGTTATCTCTAAATGCCATATGTACCTGGATAAGGTCTCCTCTTACATATCCATATGAGACACTGTGCAAGTTCAAGTATTTTAGTCTTTCATAATAACTTAATTTTCACATCCATGGATGCCCTTGGTATATTTCTGCTGTACTCTTTCCAGTTCACTTATGTTTATTTTCTCATAAAAATTCCATATTATTATTCCATATTCAAGTTTGGGTTTAACATAACTAACTTCGTCATTTCTGATTTCCTAGACTTTATACATCCTTTTATGCAACCTGTAGTTCTATAACTATCATTAGCTAATTGGTTGATATTTTTAGAAAAACTCAAAGCTGGATATACCCATAAACCCAGGTCCTTAAATGAATCTACAGTTTCAATCACTGTGTGCTGTATTAAATATTCACCTTTCAATTTATGTCTCCTAAATCTCATTTGCTTAGTTTTTGATGTATTTATCAACATATTACTGTCCTGTGCCCAAATGGTCAATTTAGTCAAGTTCTATTGCAGACATGCCCTATTTGTAAAACATGTTATCAGTTTATCCAATTTCTAGTTGTCTACATGCAGACTATATAACACCTCAGATGAAAAAGATCTGAAAGATACAATCTAATCAAGTATGGGAAGAGGACAGAGCCCTGTGGGACATCCTGACTGTAATCAAGAATTTCACCTGTCCAGTTGCTGTATGATATTTGCTATGTCATATTTGCAAGCCATGCAGCTGTCCATCTTATCAACAGTACATCAATATCTAGTTGTTATAGTTTATTGATCAGTGTTTTGTATATGACACTATCAAATGCTGAAGTTAAATCTATATAAATTACATTGCAAAACAAGTATACATTCATAATTGTTATTATATTGTTGTAGAACGTCATATTACAGGTGGTAGTAGATCTGTTTTAACATATGCATTCTGATATATGGTTTTGAGTCCCAAGAATTCCAGTTTTGACAATAACTTATCCTATATTAACTTCTCAATTATTTTTCAACAACATGAAAAGATTTAAAGATCATCTGTGCCTGAAGGTGTACTTCATTAATCTAGGCTGCACATGCTTAGTAGTGTTGCAACTGAATCATTTTTGGAAGGAACAATAGCAAGAAAGAGTTCAATTAACACTTGTAATAAGAAATAGAATCATGTTTATCAATTCTTAGTCAGTTCATGTAGTTTATTTCTCATTCACTGTTTTTGATAAACTATATATCTTTTCAGATTACCATTTGAAATATTGAGATCTGATTTAGTGAGTTCCATAATGCTGAGAAGGAATGACTGAAAAAACAAGGACTTACATACATGAAGTCTGAAATGGCCTTTTCTCAGTGATGGCAGTCTTGAGTCATCTGAGAATTACGAGTGACCCCTGGTACATAAATATTATTCTTCAGTTTTTCTGAGTTTAACATGTCCCAGAAGCACAGAATATCCTCAATTAAAAGAAATACACATTCTAGGGATACAGCTAAATGCTGTCACAATGCCACATTCAGTATAAAGGCTTGGATACAAGATATAGGGTTTGATTCTGACCTTGGGTTATTGACTAGGCTTGCAGTAGTCTGTAGACTAATAGCCTAGCATTTGCCTATAAACCTGTGAACCTGTAATGATTGTGACAAATTCTGAAGACTGAAAGTAGAATATGATGTCTGCATCAGAAAATGACCAACAGTCACTAATAAGCCAGGTTCTACCTCAGTAAAATTATCCATCTTTATACGGGGCTCTGTTCTGCTTGTCTCATTTGACAACTTCATAACCTTATTTTTTTATTCTATGCTTTTAGAGCATCCCAGCAAAATATGAGAGTTATGTGGCTCTTCCTTACTACTTATGTGATCAACATCAGAATGCCATATGCAGTTTTAATAAAAGGCAAAACAAACTTAGCATACACTGTATTCCAAATTTTTTAAATTAATTGAAAGTTTTTATTTGAACACAATGAATACACCTATTACAAGTCATTAATTACAAATTTAATTTGAAACAATAACACTGGATCTTTAGTATGAAAAAGACAGGTCAGTGCATAATAAAGAATGGTTCAAATTTTATGTGTAGCAGCCATTTTGAATATTTAAATGGCAAAAAGAGTTTTTCTGAGACCTTTGTTTGTCATTCTACAGGACGCATTCTAAAAGCTGATTTTATAACTATACGATTTTAACTAAAAACTGCATTTTGCCAGCTGTGTGTGTCTGGAAGAGTGCCATTAACAAAACACCATAATGATTTAGTATGGACAAAATTTCACTCACTAGAGGAATGTGCATAATTACTGCAGTGTTTAGCTTAATGTATTTATAACACTTACACTTTAGATATTCAGCTCAAAATATTATCCTCCATTACAAGGTAATCATCTTGAAATTTTGGCCAAATATGTAAATCTGAAGTATAAACATTGCACTTCTGTTGTAACTAACAATGTACAGTAATAGTACAACTCAACTCAATAGAGAACACTGTATGTTTCCTTTAGATACTTTTAACAAAAAGAAAGTGCACATAGATTAAGTTTTTTTTTTTTTGAAAAAGAGAGCTTACTATGAATAAGTTAAAAAAAAACATTCTTCAGAACCCTGCACAGCTTGGTACAGTCATCCATCCAAACATTCATTAATTCTTTAATACCAGCTTTATTGCTTTCAGTGTTATGGAAGAGCAGGGCCCTCATTTGGCATCTACTGCACACAAGGCAGAGAACTAATTTGGATGAGACACTCTTTCACACCCTGCAGATATACCTGCAGGCAGTTCAGTGAGCTGAAATTTCATCTAACAGCTACTCTTAAGGATATTGGAGATTATCCATAATATAACTCGGTGGAAGCCCCCTTGGCTACAGGGAGGAAATGCAGACTCCGCATTGATGGCAGCTCAGCTGGGAACTAAGTCAGATAACCAAGAGCTATGAGGCAGCAGTGCTAACCATCGCAGAATTCTGCTGCCTTAACTAGATATAGATTAATTAAAGCCCTGAGAGTGTTGAAATCTACAAAGAAGGTTATCAGTCAGTATTTCACAATGGTTACCACTGCTAACACATTGGGCTTTGACCAGTACTAAGATGCCACTAACACCTGCCTTCATTTCCCCTTTGATATGTACCATTTGTAGCCATGCTCCTATTGTTACTCCTGAGCCAGGTGTTTCAGGTAGTGACCTGTTCTTTAATCTAAGTTATTAGTTTTATGATACAAATCTAACAGCTTGGTAGGAAGCCACTATGTAAATATCTTGTTTATGATTTAAAAAATGAATGATCTTTCTGCACTCAGCAGTATGAATATAGTATAGATGTTGTAAACTCCTACATACCTTACAGATGTTGTTTGGCACACAGTGCAACATTTATCATAAGTGCGGTATTGTTTCAGATTTTATATTATAGGTTCATAGGTGTTTGCTAGGCTAAGGGACTTTTTGAGCCTAGCTATCCATCCCAAATTTCTGACAAGTTCTGGTACCCTTGATAAATGTAAGCAGGGGCTTGGGAGTTGAAACATTTATAAGCAGGGGGCTGAGAGATGAACCATGTACAGGCTGCCTGTGTCCATTAGAGACGTAGGTGCCAAACCATGGATTAATTTCTTGTTCCCCATCCAGCTGCCCAAGTTACACTTGAATCGGGTTAGGGAGGAACTCTGTTTCACATGAATGGGGAGCCTGTTCCAGAGAAGGGGTAGTCTTTGGGATCCATTCCTGTCTCCCCAGCAGGTCCTATTTACATCTCAGGAAAGGTTTAAGTCTTTAGAATGGGTAAGTCTGGTGCTGTTCATTTTGCAAATATGCAGGAGGCCCATAAGAGTAGGGTCTGATAATGTTTTATATGTCAGGAATAGATCTCCCCTCAACAGCCTGTATGAGACAAAATACAGGGATTGGGCCTTGAAGTGGCCTGCATAGGACATGTTACTTACACCTCACATTTAATTTCTCTAGAAAGTGTCTTTTGCATAAACCATGTTCAACTTCAGGTTTATTAATGAACATGATACTAATGAGAAATGATACAAAAATAAATGAAATGTCAGGCAAATACAAATAAGAACTAATAAAATAAAACATTACGTGAACGAAGAAGAGCATGCAGTGTTGTTAAAGAAAATTGAATACATAATAGCAGATACAACTATGGCAAAACTCACTATTTTAACAAAGGCACCAAGAGCACAAAATTAATTTTAAGACAAATTGTACAAGTAAGACGTCAAGGTGTTCTTGAAAGCATTCACTTGTGGGAGTTTTCTCAGTCTCATAGGAAGCATGTTTATGTTTCAGCGTGTGAGGCAATAGTCTGAATGCCATTAAGTTATATCTCTAGAAATGCTCACAGCCTCCAGGTGATCAAGTGCAAGGAATGCAAGGGCAGTAACTGTGTTGTCGTAGAAAAACAAGTCAGTGTGGCACTGCTAAAAATCAGACAAGTTCTTGAGAAAACATTCCTTTATCTGTAAAAAGCAGAATGCTGTCAATATCTTTTTTGTAATGTCAGCTTCATAGTTCAGGGGAATAAGCCCCTGACTATAAGCTAACAAACTTGGGATCAACTGTGGAACTACAGAAATTAGCTGAGGAAGTTGAAAGTGAGTGGGCTGATGTCGGCTTACCTACACTGGGGAAAGAAGGAAGAACTGTTTGTTTTGGTGTCACAGTGAGGCAGTAGAGGGGCCAAGACATATGCAGCCAACAAGGAACATGCTGCATTTTTCTGTGGACTGGACACATGCTCTGGGGGCTAAGACGTATGCATCCAGCAAGGAACACTTTGTATTGTACCCAGGATTGGACACATGCACTGGGGGCCAAGAAATATGCATCCAGCAAGGAACACTTTACATTGTACCCAGGACTGGACACATGGACTGGGGCCAAGATGTATACATCCAACAAGTAACACTTTACATTGTACCCAGGATTGGACACATGCACTGGGGGCCAAGACATATGCATCCAACAAGGAACACTTTACATTGTACTCAGGATTGGACACATGGACTGGGGGCCAAGATGTATACATCCAACAAGGAGCACTTTACATTGTACCCAGGATTGGACACATGCACTGGGGGCCAAGACATATGCATCCAACAAGGAACACTTTACATTGTACCCAGGATTGGACACATGGACTGGGGGCCAGTATGTATACATCCAACAAGAAACACTTTACATTGTACCCAGGATTGGACACATGGACTGGGGCCAAGATGTATACATCCAACAAGTAACACTTTACATTGTACCCAGGATTGGGCACATGCACTGGGGACCAAGACATATGCATCCAACAAGGAACACTTTACATTGTACTCAGGATTGGACACATGGACTGGGGGCCAAGATGTATACATCCAACAAGGAGCACTTTACATTGTACCTAGAATTGGACACATGGACTGGGGGCCAGTTTGTATACATCCAACAAGGAGCACTTTACATTGTACCCAGGATTGGACACATGGACTGGGGGCCAAGTTGTATACATCCAACAAGGAGCACTTTACATTGTACCCAGGATTAGACACATGCACTGGGGGAATGTCATTTTCTGCATTAATTTAAAATGATACTCTGGGGGAAAAAGAGAGGTAGGGCAGTAAAAAAGAAAACCTTATAATACCATCCTTGCATTAGTACTTGTCCTACTGAATGATGTCACTGGAATGAATGGGGATCTTATTTTTGGGAAAGGGAAACTGAAAGGCAGAGGAAAAGATTGAGAGGAATGATTACTTTTCTAGGTCCTCATTCTTTAAAGAAAGCAGAATGTAGATCACATGAAAATATTATTTGTAGTCTCAGTTGATAGAATTGGATTTTCTTGAAATGCACAATAATGGACCACACTGATGCTGACATTGTTTTTCTTTGTGCTATCAGCAATCCCATCTTGTTTAATCAGTATGCAGTTATTCAAACCCAAAACAACTAAAACCTTGGGAGATTACTAGTAACAACATTGACACCCTCAAGGTTGCCAAATAGAAAACACATTTTTTTGCAGTGTAGCAGGTCCCTCTTGCAATCCCAAACATCCAAGATGTTTATATATACCAAACCTAAGACTGCACTACTTCTGAGAAGAGGAACAAAGTCAGCAAAGCACAATACTCACTTTCCTGCTCTTCTCCAAGTCTGACTGCCATGACAGCATACCAAGGATCTTTCAGATTCAATATTCTGAGTAGTAATTAACTATCCAGTGAAAAACAGTAGTGTTCCTCTTTACACATATTATTTATTGTTTCACTGTGCATAATTCATCCAAGGAGGAATACAGTTGCATATCCCTATAGCCAACATACCTATAACCTTTACTATGCACAAATATGAAAATAATGCAAAATATGATATAGCACTTCAGAGACATGCTGTGAATGTGTCAGTGAACATTTCAAGGCATTTTTATGAATTTTATTGATGTCACCTTTGTCTTTTACTGTGATTATTCATACTGAAACCTAATTAATTTGTGACCCTTTAGGCTATGCAATGTGTAATGCTTTTAAAAATAAATGTTCTTTCATGGTGATTTGTTCTGACAGAATCTTGAGGATGATTTCTACAAGAATAGGCAACTGTCATAAGTAGGATGGTTTTGTAATGAATATTAATAAACAGGTACACCATGATTTCATTCTATTGTTTTGCTCCGTTCTCTTTCCACTGTAATACATAACTGGAAAGATGACAAGTTATCAATTTAGATATGACTACTTTCACTTTTGTTATTTTTGGTATTAAGTTCTTATGTACTCTTGAAGCTCTGGCCCCTGATATCACAGGAATCCCTTTGCAGATTAGACTGTTTTAAAGAACACCACTGTATTCAGTGCCCAATTCTTAATTGTCTTCTCCCTCTGACAGTTAACAGCTCCCTTAAGGCTTTTTAAAGTACTGGGAGATGCTAGATGGCAGAGAGTCAGATTAATGCATTATGGCCTCTCCATGTCAGGGCTTGTAAAATGATTCATTAGTTAACTTAATCCTCTTTTTGTATATGAAGATTTGAAGCATTTTGATTTATTGAACTTTTTGCAAGGCATGATTGCCTCATTAAGGTAATACATCAATATTTTTCTTGATGACTCTTTGGATGGAGGGTGTAGCCCATTATCAGAGCTTAGACAGTAAACACAGAAACATTTTAAACTATAAATGACAAAACTACTTGAAGTGAAACACAGCAATCAAATGTAAAAATGTTGATTTTCAAATGATTTACATTGGGAATGTTTCTTGCAGCATTGTTAGATACCTGGTTATATACATTCAGAAATGATATGCTACTAATATATACCCATTCTATCACAGATGCAGGTTCCTTGTGCAAAGATCTCATTCTGTATTAAGATGTCAATATCTTATGGGATACTACTGACCTTGCCCCCACCCCCTAAAAAAGAATCCACCCAGTGCTACTGAAAACAGAATATCAGGTGCCAATTCAGACATTCATGATGATAAATTTATGCTGTCTAATGAACTGCAAAATACTGCTTAACATCTATTAAATGCCTGTATTATAATTCATTGCACTGGGTAAGCTCAGTGTTTTATGCATGATCAATCATTAGTCTATAAAATGAAGGCAACTGATACCCAACTATAACTATCCTGCATCTTAAATGAGGATAATCATACATCATTTTAGAAAAGCAGCCTGCCCTGCTGTCTATTGAATTCAATGCCGCTTTTTTTTCTTCACAATGGTTCACTTGCTTGTGGTCAGTAGACGTCAGCCACTCCCACACATCTGCTTGCTTGCTTGTCCGTCTCATCTTATTAATGCATTAAAATAGTATGCCATCACTTTTGCATACATTAAAGTATTTGGTAATTCATTACTTCTGCAACAGATGTATCCTTCCCAAGTATACCATTCTGGTCACTATATAAGGAAATAAGCATTGACAAGAGAGTGTGAGTTTACTGGGAATTTATTATTTCCCTCCTGTGTAAGTTGTATGTATTAAGTCCGGAGGTATTATACATAGAGAATCGTATAAGTATGTTTTAAAATTAACCAAATGACTAGGAATTCTGAATTTTTGATATACCGATTTATAAGAAAAAATAAGTCAAACAAATCCTGATATTTCGTTGTTATGTATTTAGTAAGAACACAATGTCAAATTCTTATTGGTTATAAATAGTGAACTATACCTATTAAATTGTATAATCCCTGTTATGGCTCCATGCATCAGTTTTTCTCTTTTATACACTCGGTATTATCACAATTCTCTTTCTTACTAGCCTCTCCTCTCCCTTCTATATTTCTTTCATGACAGATGAACACAACCTTTTGTTTTTCCATCTGTTGGAATCTCCATATATCCTTTTATCTGCTCATATTTGTTTGAACATAATTGTCTTTTCTTGTTTCTTAAGTAATATGTCAAGTGTGTGTGTGTGTGTGTGTGTGTGTGTGTGTGTGTGTGTGTGTTTGTCTGTATACACACACACCTGCAGTCAGCTCAACCATCCTGGAGAGTAAGAAGCAGCTCTGGCTCACCACAAAGGTGACTGCATGTGGGAGCACGAGAAAATGCGTAGATCTCTACAAAATGACTTTGGTGTTCACCACGTGGAGTTCACAACAGCTGGTTTTGTGCTACCATACTTCATTTTCACTAAGAAGCTGATGGGAACCTAGCATGTTGAGGCACATTTCCCCATGGAAGGTAATGATTTTGGGTTTGACGGAGCTGCCATGAGGATGGGGTACTCCCATAGGGAGAGAGTAGGCCACCCCAAAAAACAGTATGCTGGCCTAGTCATTTCTGACTAACTATTGCTAAGGAATGGGGGGCTGATGTGGACAAGAAGGAACAAATGGGCCATAGTGCTTTCACCTGGCCTATGAATATCTGGTTCCTGAAATGGAATGAATGGGACAATTGAGTAAAGATATAGGAGCCATTAGACAGGGTCTTGGAGGGTATAGGTACTGAAAATAAAAAAAACTGAACAAGGCTAAGCACATTAGAGAGCTTCCTGTATTGCAGGTTCAGCCGTATATTACCATTTAGTTATTTATATAATTATTATTATTATTATTATTCATAATAATAATCAGGTTCATTAAAGCAAGTTCTAAGTGAATGATCCTTATTCACCGAACTTGTTCAGCTGCACAAATATTTTAACTTACCCTGAGAATGTGCAACAATAAGTTAGTTAAAGAGACTTTGCTCCCCTGCAGGGGATGAAGTGTGGGCTTCTGTCCCATGTCACCAAGGGTTTTGGATCCAATCTTGTTTGATGGAATGGCTTCACAGATGAATCCAAATTAATTTTAAGGTAGTTCATAGACATGAGCCATATTCATTGTGTTTTACTAAGTGCTGGGGCTAATAATTGCATGATACTGACACAGGGACAGAAACTTAGATGTAACAATTGTTACAATGTAAGCACACTAGCTTTTATCATGCCATGATGATCAGAGCTCTATTACTAGATTGCTTGAGTGACTAAGGAAAATAGGTGCCTGGACAGTGATGCTATTTGTAAATGTTGCTGTGTTCAGAACTCTAATAGCTTATTCTTGGAAAATTAGAATTTAGTTTGCCATTTTAATATAAAGTTTCATAATACCATAAATGCATATATGCCTAACACTCAAGAAAGTTATTGACACACATTTCACTCTTTCAACTAAAAGTTCTGTTATAATGTGTAGCAGGAGTGTCCTTTTAGAATTTATTTACTTTACTTACATAAGGTGCACCATCTACACTGTTTGGTCTCTAAAATTTTAGCAAAACTTGATGATTTTAGCTGATCTATTCAGCAACTAGCAAATGATATTTGCTAAGAAGCTCAAGTGCAGTGGCAATGCACAAAGACTGCTACAATGACAAGGAAAATAACTTTAATAGGTGTTGAACAGGATATTATGTGTGGCTCTCTTATAAGATATATGCTGCCATGAGTTGTAAGATACACCAGTGGGCTAGTGCATAGCAACACCATGACAAAATATTTCAATGTAATGCTCAGAGTCTTGACAATAGCTTGCAACCAAATGATCTTTAAGAAGATTGATTGCTATGATTTCAGGCTGATTTCAGCTTCCCCTCCCTGTATCAAGATATATACGAAATTGGTGACTTAGGCACAGCATCTATGTGTTTACATAAAATGGAATTGAAAGGCATTACTCCAGTCCTCATTTTATTTCATCACAATTGGATAGTTGAGATGTGCATAGACAACAAAATAAGTATAATTGCTTGATATAGGTGTTGTCTGTGGATGAAAACAACTGGTCCTGCTGTCACAATCAAGTCCACGGTCATTAATCTGCCTTTTAGGACTATAATGCATTTTTATAAAGCATACTAAAATACTTCATTGTGGTAATTTTTATCACTGTCAGACATCTGTGGTGTGCACAATCAATAAATGGCTATAACTGATGAGTATGGAGGCTGTTTATTGATAAAGTGGCATTTTGTGTTCACTGTTGAATCATCATTTATCTCACACGAAAGGAATCGTATCATACAGCATATTTTATTTGCCGAAATCAATATAAAACAGCCAGTGCTATGTCTTAAATTTGTACGTGGGTACAAGTATGTTGAGGGGGAATGTTAGAGTGTATTTACGAGTAATAATGTTTTCATAATTTCTTGAATAGAGTAATAATTTGTTCATAATTTTTTGAACTGAGTTCTTGAATGTAACTCCTTCTGTGCAGAATGTGCATGTCCTGTCTTTCTTTCTGTGAGTATTATCCAAGAGTTCTGGTATCTTTCAACATGCCAAAAACATGCTATAGGTGAAATGTCATTATTCAGTTAGTCGATAGATAAGTGTGTGTGTGTGTGTGTGTGTGTGTGTGTGTGTGTGTGTGTGTGTGTGTGTGTGTATCCAGTGAAAGACATGTCTTGTTAGTGTCAGTGTTAGTGTGAGTTATTGTACATGTAATGTTTGCATGCATCACATTGGTGTATCTTGCTATAGATCTGTCTTGTTACAGGCAGTATCAGCATGTGTGAGCGTGTGTGAAAAATCAGTGCCTCCTTTGATAGACCTGGATTGTCATGGACAATATTAGTATATCTGGATAGCATCAGAACACATCTTTAAATAGTTTAGAGATATGGGTCGAGCCACTATTTCCCTCCTGAAAGAATCAGTATGTACTACTTCCTGTGAGCTGTCTCAAGCCATTTGGTATGGCTCTACATTTGTTTGTCCAGTAGGGCCATAAGCTAGAAAGTGGTTCATAGGTTCATAGGTTGGTACTAGGCTATTGGCCCTAGGGCCTATAGAAGCCTAGCCATAACAATTCCCTGGCTATTTCTTCCTACAGTATTTACTTTTCTGGACCCCTGTCTAGCAGGGTGACTGACGTGATCCCGGGGTGAATTTCCTATCTCCCATCCAATCATCAAGGTTCCTTTTGAAGAGGGCCAAAGAGGCGCTTTGCTTGATATGTATGGGCAGTCTATTCCAGAGTCTGGAGAGTCTCTGGGTCAGGAACCTATCCCTCCAGCATGTTTTGTTCATTGTGATGACAAGGTTTAGATCCCCGGAGCATGTGTCTCTGAGGGATTGGGATTTCTTTAAGTGTAGAATGTCCAACAGCTCTGAGTTTGACATGGCCTTATATGTTAAGCAGAGATCGCCTCTGAGTAGATGATATGCGACAGAGTATAGGTGGAGTTTTTTTAGATGGTCAGCATAAGGCATCTGCTTTAGGCCTTTGATTCTTTTAGTGGGGTATTTCTGCAGCCTTTCCAGTTGTTGCAGATGTCATGAGAGGTACATACCAAACGGGGCATTGCATTCTATAATGGGTCTAATGAGGGATGAGTACAGTGGGACAATGACCTCCTTTTTTCTGGATGAAAAGCCCTTAGTGATGAGGTGTGCCACATAGAAGGATTTCCTGACTGTTGTGGTGATGTGGTTATCGAAGGTGAGACCACTGTCCACCTGTGTCCCTAAGTCTCTTATCACACTTTCGGTGTTTAGTGCACTGCCACCTATGTGGTAATTTACAGGTACATGTTTTTTTCCCAAAGGGGATAACTATACATTTCTTGGCATTGAGCTTGAGCCCATGGCTCTGGCACCAGGCATCTGTTTCTGTAAGGTCCTTTTGCAGAATATCCACATCATTTGAGGATTCAATAATGGCTCCCAATTTGCCGTCATCTATGAACGTTGTTAGCCAGAGTCCCTTAGTGTTGTTCTGTACATCAGAGAAGTAGATGCCAAACAAGAGCGGTCCCAGGACTGAACCCTGAGGTACTCCACTTATCACTTGTCTGGATCTGGATTTGGAGTCGGCTACTTTTATAGTGTGGGTTCTGTCAGTAACCCAGTTGGTAACCCATTGAGTGACGTAGGGCTTAATGCCCAGCTTAGTAAGGTTATATATGATTCCAGAGTGAAGGATGGTGTCCAAGGCCTTGGCGAGGTCCAGATAAGCTGTGTGGACCACCTTACCCTTGTCCACAGCTCTGGAGACTGATTCAAAGAAGTCAATCAGGTTCAGGAGACAAGATCAGCCCTTCACAAACCCAAACTGCGTGGGGTCTACTGTTTGCAGGTTGCCAATGTCTTTGTTTATAAGTTCCATGATAATATGTTCCATGGCCTTGCAGATCAGGCTCATCAGACTGATGGGACCATAGTTCCTGGGATTCAAGGTGAATTCCCCATTGTGGAGTGGGATAACTGTAGTTGTGCACCACTCAGTGGGCACAAAGCCTGAGGTGAAGCTATGATTACACATGACACTTAGGTGAGATGCCAGTCCATTTTGTAGTTCATGTAGTACACAGCCTGAGATGTCGTCTGGTTCAATTGATGCTGTATTTTTTGCTTTGAAGAGTGCGTTTTTTATCTGTGTGGCCATTATTACTGGAATTTGGCAATCTTTCAGTATTGAGATGGGCCATTTAGGGGTGAGAGCGGGTGAAATTTGCACTGAATCAATCTGCCAGGATATTGGCAATATCCTTGGGATCAGTATATTTAATGCCATTCTGTTGTAGCTCAGAGCAGATCTGAGCATTGCCATTTAGATTCTTTACATAGCTATAGAATGCCTTGTGGTTGTCTTTGGAATCTTTGGCAATTTTATTTTCTTAACTAGCTTTGGAGGATTTTATCAGGGATCTCAGCTTCTTACTGAGACTGGTAAGGGGTTTTTTTGCATTCTGGGAGTTTCCTCTTTTCTGCAACAGTTTCTTCCTTTTGTTGTAAAGTTAGTTTATGGCAAGGGACCACCAGATTGGCTTCCCTTTTTTGGAGGAGAGCATCTTGGTTATATTGGGGATGGCATGATTCATGCACAAGTGGATGTGCTCATACAGTGCCTTAGTGTAGGATTCAGCAGTCATACTTTCAGTTCCCATCTGCATGGGTATCATGAAGTTTGTCACTTCTGACTTGGGTAGCATTAAGTTGGCTTTAGAGAAGTTTTTTACAGAGGTTTCCTTACTGGGGGGTTGAGGTGAGATGTAGATGTCAAGGGTGATTAGCTTATGGTCAGACTTGACCAACGAATAGGTGACCATAGGTGTGGAGCATCAATTTCCCATGTTGGTAATGACCAGGTCTAGGATATTGAAGCCCCTGGTGGGACTAAGGATTAGTTGATCCAGGGCGCTGGAATTTATGAATTCCAAGAACCGTTGGGCAAAGTTGCTGGTACACGAGTAGATATTCATCATGTTTCACTGCTGCAGTCATTACACTTGGGTTATCCTGACATCAGGCGGTCTGGCAGTCGAGCCGACGACATTTTCTTCAGTCTTTCTTGCCGCGCGGTGCCCGAAGCAAAAGCAGTTCACAAGTGCCGGTCGGCCGACTCCTGAGATTTTCGAATCTGAATTTCAGAACCGAAGTCTTCAATAAAGCTAAGTACCCCATTAGGGAAACTTTTTCTTGCCTCAGACCGATGTCAGTAAAAGTTAATAATTGCATTTCTTGTGGGAAGCAAATACCTAATAAGGATTTTCATTCTTACTGTATTCCATGCCTAGGCCCAGACCACGACGTCACTAGTTGTCGGTTTTGTGCTAGATTTCACAAGCGCACTATTAAACGTCGGTTTGATTTTGCTCGCCATTATTTTGGCTGAAGGTTCAATTATACCATGCCTTCAGAACAACTTACGACCGGAATACACAAAAAACGCAAAGACAAAGATAAGGACAGGCATCCGAGGTCCAAAACCGACGATGAAGCCTCTTCTACACCAGTCGTCAGTTTGCCGGTTCTCAGTGAGGCGCTTTCGCAGCCCCTGACACCCGCTACCTCAGAGCCACAGGCCACCTCCGACTCCCACGTGGAGATTTCTAGGCCTCTGGAAACTCAAGGTATTGGGCCTACGGAAATTAACCCCTCAGATGGGTCCAGAGCTGCTGAGCTGGCATCGGCTTCTGAGGGTGTTTTCAGACCTTCACAGCTTACCATCAAAACAACAACCAAGTCTAAAACTCCATTAAAGACAAAGAAACAAGTACAGCATTCACCTGGACAGGCCTCCATGCCTAAAAAAACAGATGCTCAAAAATAGCCGAAGACCTAATTACTCTGATCAGGGGTTCCCATCCCCCTCCTGATAAAAGGCCTAGGCAAGATACAGACTATGATTCCTCTGACCAGGTTTCCATTTCTTCTGATTCCTCTTCAGACCAGGAATACTCTTTACCCCCCTATGAAGACTCTGATGCTGAAGAATCAATCCCTTCAGCCTCTTCTCCTGAGGATTACTCTTTTGGGGAAACTTTACATACCATGAGAGAGCATTTCCATTGGGAGAGCCAGGATTATTCAGAATCCAAGAAAAGGCTCAGAGATTTTCTTTTATTGCCTCAGCACAGGCCCCTTGCTATTCCACCTGTGTTAGATATTGTGGATGATGTGTTCTCTAAATCCCATTTAACCCCTGATTCTTTTCCCCCAGCACCAGTCAAGCCAGATAGGTACTACAGAGTCCCTGACTCTCACAAATTTCTTTATAAAAACCCTGCTGCTGACCCAGAAACTATTTCCCAGGGTCCCAAAGGGGTAAAGGCTTCCACTGCTAACAATCCAGTTCCCTCTGACAGGGATTCTAGAGCATTAGATAGATGGGGGAAGAAAGTTTACACTTCTGCAACTTCAGCAGTAAGGGCTTTAAATTGCCAGTTCCACATGCTTAAATACCAACAATATTTAATGTCTCTGTTAAAACAGAAAATGCTTACAAGCTCAGAAGGTCCTGACTGTAAGGAAATGCAGGATTTATTGCATGCAGCTGAACAAGTGGGAAAACATACTCTGCAATGTGGTTTTGATTCATTAGAGGCTTCTTGTAGAGCCGCAGTTACAGGATCTGTGATTCGAAGGCATGCTTGGTTAAAAGAACAAGGTTTACCTGATCATGTTAAGGCAAAATTATTGGATGCTCCTTTACAGCATGATATCTTGTTTGGTGTTAAGGCAGAAGAGGTATTAAAGAAAATGGAGGATAAGGCAAAATCTATGCAAACAATGAAGGATTTCTTACAGGTACAGCCACTTCGATTTAGCAGAAATTGGCCTTCTAAAAATTGGTCCTTTCCAGTGTCAGACAGACCACAAAGAGGCAGATACAGACGCCCAAGAGGCAGATCTCAGCCCCAAGGCTCTTACAGACCATAACAGTGAGGTGCTTCAACCCCAAAAGGAGGAGAAGACAAGTCACAACCTTATAGGAAACAGTCCCAATGACTTCCCCCTTCAAATGCCAAGCACTTACCTTTTGGCAGCTCCCTTGGGGGAAAACTAGCACTTTTTTAAAAAAATTGGCCTATAATCACCCAAGACAAATGGGTTCTGAATATTGTGTCTCAAGGTTACAGGTTCCACTTTCACACTCTACCAAGGCCAAAAGGAATGCCAGACCTGCCACAAAATCAATGGGCAGAGGCAGAAAAACAAATTACAGCCCTCATGGACATGAGAGCTATTCAAAAAGTGCCACAACAGGAACAAGGACAAGGATTTTACTCAAGACTTTTCTTGGTCCCCAGAAAGGACAAAGCCTGGAGACCCATACTGGACCTATCTACTCTAAATACTTACCTGGATGTTCTGAAATTCAAAATGTTGACACTACAGCAACTTCTTCCCATGCTGGGCAAGAAGGTTTGGCTTGTTACTTTGGACCTCAAAGAGGCATACCTGCATGTCCCAATCAGACAAAAATTGCAGAAGATACCTCAGATTCATAGCTGGCACAATGCATTAACAATTATCTGCATTGCCCTTTGGCTTATCTATTATGCCCAGGGTCTTCACAAAGTGCTTGGCACCAGTAATTGCATTTTGCAGACAAAAAGGAATTCAAATATATCCCTACTTGGACGACTGTCTTATTCAAGCAGAGAGCAAGGACATTCTTCTAAAGCATCTGGCGTTTGTAAAAAGATTGCTAATTTGCCTAGGGTACAAAGTAAATGAAAAGAAGTCAAAACTAGTGCCCTCACAAGAGATAATATTCCTGGGTGCCAGCTTAAATACAATGGCCCAGATGGCTTATCGCATGCCAGACAAGCAAAGACAACTGACTCAGTACTTTCAATTGATGGCACCCAACTCCCTGCAAGAAAAATTCTGCAGGCCTTGGGGTTCATGGCATCCTGCATACTACTAATTCCATATGCCAGACTGCATATGAGGAAATTACAGTGGTACCTAAAAAGTGTTTGGACTCAACACTGTCACAGTTTGGAAACAGTAATACCACTTATTCCCTGCCTACAACAGGAGTTTCGATGGTGGGCACAGGCCATGTCACCACAACAAGGGACAGCCTTTCACTTTACCCACAGCCAGGCAGACACTAACAACAGATGCTTCGGATTGCGCCTGGGGAGTGCACATGGCAGGAAAATGTATTCAGGGCAAGTGGGCCGCAGACCAAATGTATCTTCACATCAATCAAAAAGAGATGCTAGCTGTACAAAATGCCCTAACAGCTTTCAAGGACCTTCTGCATCCAGGACAACTATTACTAAAGACGGACAACACCACAGTTATGTGGTACATAAACAAGCAAGGGGGCACTCATTCATATCCCCTCTGCAGACAAGCCATGACTTTGTGGAACACAGCACTGACCTATCAAGTTCATCTGCAAGCACAATTCCTGCCAGGAAAGAAAAATACTCTGGCAGACGACTTAAGCAGAAGCATCATGGATCCTCACGAGTGGAAATTAAATCCACAAGTATTCAGCATGATAACACAAAAATGTGGGTGCCCAGACATAGATCATTTTGCCTCCCCTCTGAACTGCCAACTACAGAAATTCTGCACAAGGACTTGCCACACACAAGCATGGACAGTGGATGTTCTCTCATTCAGCTGGAAAACCCTAAAAGTTTATGCCTTCCCACCACTGACTCTCCTTTCAAAGGTACTCCTAAAAGCAAGACAAGAAAGGCCAAAAATAATCCTAATTGCCCCAGACTGGCCACGCCAGCACTGGTACTCAATCTTAAAGAACTTCGCTCAAGGCCCAGCATGGATTTTTCCTCAAATTCCTCATCTTCTGACTCAACAAAACATTCAGATCCTGCACAGCTAGCTCAAAACCTTAAACCTGGCTGTATGGCAGATTACTTAGCCAAGCAGCCAACACCTCTCTCTAAAGCTGTTATGGATGTCATTTTGGAGGCCAGGAGGCCCAGCACCAGGAAATCCTATTCAGAAAAGTGGAAGAGATTCTGCGCCTGGAACCAGGCTCAAAGCTTTGACCCTCTTGTTCCAAATATTCCTCAGATATTACAATACTTAACTGAGATGCTGGACAAAGGCCTATCCTTTTCATCCATTAAGATTCACGCCTCTGCCATCTCAGCTCATTGCAACACGGATTCTCCTATTTTCTCTCATCCATTATTAAAACAGTACCTCAGAGGGGCTAAAAACATAAGGCCGCCCCGGAGAGCACCAACACCAACTTGGGACCTCAACTTTGTCTTGGAAAAACTAACTTTACCTCCTTTTGAGCCAGCCAATTCAGAAGAATTAAAATATGTGTCATGGAAAACTGCTCTGCTTCTGGCAATAACCTCAGCACGAAGAGTCTCAGAGTTACAGGCACTAATGGCAGTGGAACCTTTCATCATTTTTCATCAGGACAGGGTTTCTTTAAGAACAAACCCTACATTTATGCCAAAGGTGGTATCCAGTGTGGCTCATTACATCTGAGTGACATCTCCAGGTGCACCTGCAGTTACTTCCTACTGTGCCTCTAGGCGTCAAATATTGTTTGTTCATATTTGCATTAATAATTGCAAAACTATGCTACATACAAGGTATCAGAATATTTTATCTTGAAGCATACATGATGGAAAACACAATTGCATTGATGTTTGACCTATGTCAATGACTTTTTGTTAGAATTGTAAGGTGATAACTTCATTTTTTAAAGGCTGAAGCCACGCCCACTTGGAGTTAAAGGTACACACTCAAAAGAGCTGTACTGGAGGGAATGCCAAACTATTCACTTGCCAACATTTTATCCAAATCCCCAGAATAAAGGGGAGAGACTTCTGCACTCATTGGACATACACAGGCAGTTATGCTTCTACTTGGACAAAAAAAAAAGCTTTCAGGAAAACTGAGCAATTGTTTGTAGCATATGTTGCAGGATCACAGAGAAAGGCTATTTCAAAGCAGACCATTTCAAAGTGGATAGGACACTGTATCCGTTTCTGCTACACACAGCATGGAAAAAATGTACCTAGCAACATTAGGCCACATTCCACCAGGGCAACAGCCACTTCAACTGCCTACCTTAGAGGAGTACCTACCAAGGATATTTTGGAAGCTGCAGCTTGGAGTTCAGTGCACACATTTACCAAGCATTACCACTTGCCTCTTTACTCTAAATCCAGAGCTGGCTTTGCCACTGCAGTGCTGCAGGGCCTCATAGCCACCCCGAATCCTTTATAGACCCAGCCACCCAACCTCAGCTTTGGGATTCAACCCAAGTGTAATGACTGCAGCAGTGAAACATGATGAATATAGTACAGTTTTGTACCTACCATAAATGTAGATGTTCGAGTGTATTCACTGCTGCAGTCCAGGTTACCCTCCCTCCATCCCCACTTTCTTAGCTGGGACTTATCTATACCTTTCTTCCCTGTACAACCTATGTGGTGTATTTGCTTGTAACTAAAGGTATTGTTTTTATTTTTTTATGTATGTTTTATTAGCAATATGTATTGCCTACCCATTTGGGGGCACCTGACATCTGGGGCAAGAAAAACTGAAGAAAATGGCGTTGGCTGCATCTTATATACCCCTGGTGCACTGACATCAGGGAAGAAGTGACAGCAACCGATGCCGGACCAAGACTTTGGAACTCTGGCCGACTGCGGGACCGCCTGATGGCAGGATAACCCAAGTGTAATGACTGCAGCAGTTAATACACTCGAACATCTACATTTATGGTAGGTACAAAACTGTACTTTTTCCCAGTTAATGGCAGGGTAGTTGAAATCATCCAGTATTAGGGTGTTTGGTTGTATCTTAATATTTTCCAGTATGTTTAGAAAGGTGTAGTGAGAATCTTGGGGCATGGTGAAGGATCTGTAACAAGCTACAATTTGGATTGCAGTCTTACCTAGTGTTAGTTGCACCTGGAGAATTTCAGATGCATTGTGCTGGGCAACTAGCCTGGTGTTGTGAATATCCTTGGTGAATATGGACACTCCTCCACCTTTAGTGTTTCGGTCCTGGTTTGGTGGCTGAAAAGTGTGGAAAGAGTTGTAGCCTGGTATTGAAAGGGTGCTTCCCGGAGCCTTGAACTGGGTCTGAGTTACTACACAGATATTGATGTTCTCCATTTTTAGGAGTACCTCGAGAGAGTGAATTTTGAGGTTTAGACTTCTAGCATTGAGTAGCATTATCTCCAGATTTTGCATGCTTGTACCTGTTACAGTGGTGGTTTTGTCCTTTGAAATTTGCCTAAAAGAGGTACTATAGGGTTGGCAAGAGCCTTAGCCAGTAACCTGAATCCCAGGGGCGACAGGTGCAGACCATCTCTGGCAAAGCATTGTGGTCTGTCGATCATGTCGTCCCAGGAAGACAGATACTGGATCCCCTTTGAATGACACCAGAAACTTAGTCAATTGTTGAAGTCAATCATTTTGTCTTTATACTGTGGTATCATTCTGGGCGAAGGCAGGATGCTACTCAGGGCTAGGGTCTTACATGTCTGGGCCACATGATCTGAGAGCTCTTCCATGTCTGTTTTCACGTAGTCCAGGGAGGTATGTCTCAAGTCATTCACTCCAACATGGACAATGACAGAGCCGTATTTGTACTTGTGGAGTGATTTGAGTGCTTGCATTATGTGGCAGATCCTGGCACCCGACAGAAAACTGACTGTAATTTTCTCCGTGTTCAGCCTGGTGAATGGGACATCAGTGTGCCTGACTATAGTAATCATAGAAACACATTTGTCTGTTAGATGGACAGGTGGGTGGGAATAAGCCTATAATTTTTTTCTATGTATTAGCCTATTGTCTATCTGCTGAAAATGATGAATTTGTGAAAAGGCAAAATACATTATTAGTTTATACCCATTTAGTTGAGCATATATAAAACCATTTAAAATTACACACATTTAGCAAAGATCCTGTCAGCTTTTTGTTAAATGTAAAAGTTTGTCTGCATGTTTAAATGATACTGTATTTAACATATTCAAGTATGCCTGGGAAGTATAGTAAATGATGGACAAGTGTTTCTGATAACCTATTGTGTTCTATAACAGCACTGTCCAAGCCTTAGCACTGCATGTATTTTTTATATGTGCTTAGGAATACAGTTAAAACTTCTATGGCTCCCATACATGGAATTGTGTAGCTATAGATCTATCTGGTTTGTTGTTCTTTGCATTAGAAGTAGCTGTTACCTCAGAGTAACTATTATAAGGATGTGTTTAAAGCTTGCTGTCTACTACATAAAGCTCCCTTCGTACTGCTATTCATTTTGCAATTGCAACATATAGGAATGGTAAAAATCTCTGAAGAAACAAATTCACATCGTCATACCTTCTGCATTATATCAAGGCAGTATTAAATATGGTAAAAGGTTGCTATACAGTAGAAGCGTTTTACCTCCCATTGAATAGCACAACAGTTCAACAGGAAGATTAAACCAATTTTACAAGAAAATAAAAAACCTGTATGCCAGCCAATCAAAGTCACCCATTCACCAGCCAATCAGAATCACCCATTCACCATTGCAGTATTAATATTACATCTGTATATCATCAGCAAAGAGAGACAGAATTGGAGAAATGTCCTTATTACACCATGCTGTTATGTTAAATAGGCACAGTGTTTATTTTAAGAATTACATTGTTATTGTAGCACTACATTCTGTCAGGGTTATAGGTAATTCATATTTTACCCACATTGAGAGAGAAGCACTAGTTTGGTGACTTGACTTGGCCTCTTGTAGCCAAACAACCCCATCCATCATGGGTAAGACTTGAACTGCTCACTCCCTGCCATTCTATATTGTTTAATTAGATTCACAATGCTTACCCCAGTGATTTCCTGCCACTGCCACTGATTGTCCTATATTTATCTGCAGGTGATACGTGTCTGATTCATTTACTGACCTGTAATTATACCTTTGAGGCAAGGTATTCCTGTGTTGGGTCTGGGTGAGATGTTTTCATTAGAATGTTGCATTTTAGATATTGTTTCAACAGCTGAACCTAAACCCTAAATTAAGGGCATGGCCTTAATATAAGCATTAGCAATAGCTGTAATTCTGAGATACTACAAATCCGTGTCTACCATATTCTACCTCAAGTAAATTATGGAGCTTTAAATTAACATCAAAGTGTCAAGAAGTAAATGTCTGATGTGTATAATTCCAGAGAAGAGGGCTGCATATAAGCTTGCTTATCTACTTTATATTCTGCTTAACTTGTGAACAATTTGATTTGTTTGCATTTTTCCTGTTATGCTAATCATGACTATAAATGTGAACTGCCACCTTATAATTTCAGTATCCAAGTTTATTAGCCCCTGCCAAGGATGAATGGTGTGGCTTGATTAACATGATGGTACTTGGAGATGAGGAAGATACAGTGGTGCATCTGCTGGTATCATGCTCTCCTTTCACACAGTTTTGATAGATTTTGATTATGATACTAGTGTGTTTTTATGGGTATTCTATGGCCTATTACTGAGGCAAAATTGATAAAGTAAAATAAATAAGAAAAAAGCACCATACTTTAGTTATCATTCAGAAATAAAGACTATAATGAAAGAACATTTATCTGTGTCATTGACATGCGTTTTGCATATTGCATTATCAAGTTTAACATTAATACATCCTTGAAGAGAAAATGATGTACAGGTTAAAGGAATTTGCATCGTAGATATGTCTGATATGCATTTTAGCCCCCCCCAAAATGTTGAACCAAGATAAGTGAATTCAAATGCAGTTTTGTTTTATCTATCTATATCTATGTCTCTTTATCTATCGATATACATATAGACACACACACACATATATTTATCTATATAGATATATGTGTGTGTATATATATATATATATATATATATATATATATATATATATATATATATAGATTCACTTTGGAACATCGAAATACTATAAGCTGAAAGTTCACAATGTCGAATGTCAGAATGTTGAATCGGCTGTGTAAACACTGTTATGATGTGCAAATTGGTTGCTGTGGCTTTCAGATGTGTTATGTTGTAGCATTGTAAATAAGAAGGAAAAATGACTGAGGTTACCTGTGAAACTCTACAAATCAGAAAGATATATAGTAATGTGTAGTGTTTTTGCAGTGAAGTAGTGTTTCTAAGAGGAGGTTGAGAATAGTTTTTTACAATTTAAACAAGCAGTCATGAAGCACCGAATGGTATGTTTGCCATTTTTTTCTGTGTAGTGCAATCTCAAAGTTGATATATTTAAGTAGTAGGGTGTGTGTTTGGGGGAGACGCTTAATATAGTTTGTTGTTTATTTGTTTCTGTATGTTGTTGTGGTGGAATATAGTAAATGTTGGTTTACTGTGTTTTTTTTCAATGTTATGGGAATCAATATTTTCAGGTTTCTGTGTATTGAACTTCCAAAATTTTCATGTCACTGTTTTGAATTTCAAGCTTATGGTATTTTGATGTTCCAAAGTAAGAAAGTGAGTCTACATATATATATATATATATATATATATATATATATATATATATATATATATTTAGCACAGGGGCTCTTATTGTTTTATCATTTTTTTTTTCATTGAGCTAGATATCTCGTGTGCTTTTCCAGGTGTACCTACTATTAGATAAAATAAAAGACTACTAGGAATGTGCAGAGTTATTCAGGGTCACTTAGTTTTAAATTAATGAGACTCAAATACATTTTTCAAGATTCACAGTGCTTCAACCACTATGCTGTACACAACTTTTTAAATTATTACAATTTGTTTACATGGCATAGCATTGTCAAAGTGCTTTTTCAGCGCAATCTTATTTATTTCCAAAAGACAGATATACTTTTATTTTTATACTGTGTGTATTTTAGGAGGGTACTCTATTTTGTGATGATGTGATTTATCAGTAAGGATTCCAAATTAATTGTTATTGTGTGTGTGTGTGTGTGTGTGTGTGTGTGTGTGTGTGTGTGTGTGTGTGTGTGTGTGTGTGTGTGTGTGTGTGTGCGTGTGTGCGTCTGTGTGTGTGTGTGTGTGTGTGTGTGTGTGTGTGTGTGTGTGTGTGTGTGTGTGTGTGTGTGTGTGTGTGTGTGTGTGTGTGTGTGTGTGTGTTAAGGGAGATTATATTTATTTTGTGCTTTGGTTTCAGATGACAGTAAATCAATACTTACCAGCACAACAAGAGGTTACCTTCTAGAGTTAAGTAGCATTTCCAAGGAAAACAACGCTGATGTGAAGTGCATTCTTTTTATTTTTATGCTGAAGATGCTATGGTCTTTCATTTGTGTAAGCTGAAAATTTGAGCTGTGGGTCAGTATCTTGCAAAGTATAAAGAAAAGCATTGTAGTAGCTCTGGCTGTAACATTTCAGTAAAAGTGTTTCTAATGGAGGTTAAAACATAAATAAACAAAATGCTGAAAGGCCCTTTTTTATTTTATTGTAACTGTGTCTCATGAGAGATACTTGGGGGGAGACATCACAGAACTGAAGAGTAACTGTATCTGTTAGAACCAGGAAGTAGTCATGCTGTGTGCTATGTGATTATACTCACATCTAGTCTAGATAAAGCGGCATTACTGTTATTATCTTCAGCGTCAGCATTACTAATAGCATCATCATCATCATCATCATCACTAATGTTGTGAGATCTTCAATAACAAAGGAAAATCCATTTCATATTTTTAGGTTTTTTAAGCAGAGAATGAAGTAAAATGCATTTTGTTACAGTACTGTCTCAAGTTCAAGGTATTTATTTTATTTTTATTTTACATTTGATAGTCAAATAGTGGCCTGGTTATATTGAACCTTTTCAGCACAATTTGGGCCAAAAGGCAGAAATGAACAGAAAATATAACAGAGTGTAGCAGGCTTTATAGATTAATTAAGAGGTGCAAATAATCAGAGTTTTTTGTTGCGGCAAATACCACTAAGGTATGGCATCTTTAGTAACATATCATGTAGTGGACTGAATGAACAGCAGAAGGTTAGGGTATTAAAATTCTATTTGCAGGTTTATGTACACAGTTTAAAACATGGTTTACACAGAGCACTGATAAATGCTTGTAGCAGTGATGAACTAACTGTAAATTAACTTACAGCTTTTCTGTGATTACATTTAAATTCTAGTTGTAGATGGTCATTTTAATTTAGGTACTTCTCAGTTCTGATGAGACAGACGTGTATGCTGTTGGGCAGCATACCTCTCAACTGACCAACTTTTTGCAGAATGTCCAGATTTTTCCTTCTTATATTTGGGCTTTTCCTCATAAAATTTGTTGTTTTCTGACAAATCATTAGGATGATCCGAGGACTAAAGTCACTAAATAGTGATATAAATTTGAGTTTCATACCTTATATCCTTCAGAAAATGCATGCTAACACAAATCCTTTTATTCTAGAAACATTCTTAGTTTATAAGAATAATATTTAAAATCTGTTCTTATTTTTGGGCCTTGCCCCCCCTCCCCCCATTACATCAGGCTATGTTGGACAGACTTTAGAGATGACATTTCATTCTCTAGTACAGGTAAAAGAAGGTCTCAGGAGTAATAGGCCTCCAGTTCTATGAAGGGGGTAGATCTAGTGACAGGGTTGCAATAGATTTGCCAGAAGAGATCATTAAGTCTTATTAAGGGTTTGAAAGTTATGGAATTTGTAGGCACATTTGCTCTTGCAGTCAGTTCTAGCCAGTATATTCAACTGTGGAGTAACAGTGGTGTTATTTGTGGTGTGTCAAGAAAACTAACCTTAATACTTTGTTTTCTGCATTTTGAATTACTGTATTTTTTTACCTTGATTCTTCCTTCTCTTGGTTCTACCTACTCTATTCACCCTGCAGGCTCACTCTGCTCCCCTTCCCTGCCCCCAAATACCACCCACCCCAGTACATCTACACTTATACTTAGCAAGCTACTCCCACCACTTCCACTATCCAATCCAAACTACCCATCATACCCCCAAAATTCCCTCCCACAATTCACCCATTAAAGTAAGTCTACGCTTCAGTGTGTACTGCCAAACACTACTTATCCTGATAAACTACCAAACAATTAACCTAAACCATAATCTTTTTAACTTCCCAACTTAACTCACCCCTTGCTACCATCCTAAAACCAACATCATGACCCTTAAGCCTCTATCCCTACCTACTCAAATAATACTTCTAGTTACCTTAACATACCTAAACTATATCACCCAACCTACTAATGCAAACTACCCCCATTTCGCACCACTACCCCATCCTCTACAAAGTACACAGTTACTGTTACCCTTATATCTCCCAGTCTCTACCCCTCAACACTAGCATGCTCTTTTCTTATAGACTCCTACCTAACTCTAAAAACACTGTTCCCAACTACAATAGTCTAATGTCCACAAAACTCTCTAACTGTGTACTACACCCCAAACAAACCAAATACCTCATCCATCATCTTATCTCTATTCTTCTCTCTGGGGACATCCACCCAAACCCAGGCCCCTCTACCACACTGAATCCAGCCCCCGAACCCCACCTCCCCAAGCAACAGGAAAACCCCTCCATCTCTCAGCTCTAAATACTCAGGGCCTATGTAACAAAATTCCAAACCTTCATGCCTGGCTTCTACATAACCAGCCCAATATTCTCTCCATCTCAGAAACCTGGCTTAAGCCCCATGTAAAGGATTCTGAAATAACTCCTCCCAACTACCACATGTTAAGAAATGACAGAACACAAAAAAGAGGGGTGGTATAGCACTTCTTTACTCAGCATCCCTCTTAGTCACCGTCTATACCAAACCCTTTCCCAAATTTGGCAAGGCAGAAATTATACCAGCCCTACTCCACCTAAGCAAGCATAAACTCATATTTTTCTCTCCCTCTATATTTCCCCTGGAGACAATATCTCATCTCTTCAAGATATTCTCTCCTGGGTCTCCACCAACATTATTCATGAAACCATAATCCTGCGGGATGTGAACATAAACTGGGCCCCAATCTAATCTCCCACTAACTCACTCAATATTAACTTGTATAACTTTACACAACTAATCAATTCAACTGCCAGGCCTTCCAAGAACTCCATTACTGGAAGTACAATAGACTGGGTTCTAGTATTCCATCCTCACTATATCTCTGATAGTGGTATTCTCCCAGACCCACTAGCTGACCACTTCCCCACTTTTGCCCACCGTCTCCCCTCTTCCATACAACTAACTCACATCTATATTTCCACTCGCTGCCTAAAAAACTTCAGTTCAGAAACCTTCTCAAATGCACTAAAAAGCACAAACTGGAACCCATTAAAGACTTCCCCTAGATAATGATCTCTCCTGCTTTAACTCTACTTTCACAAACCTGCTCAACTCCTTTGCCCATCTAAAAACAAAATGTACAAAATGTAACCCCGTACTCTGGTTAACCAAAAACACCTTAGCTACTATGCGACTCCATGACAAAGCCTGGACACGTTACCATAAAAATAAAACCACTATCACCTTTAACAAATATAAAACACTACAAAATAAAATCAAAAATCGTATTACCTCAGACCGCAAAGCCTATTTCTCCACTCTCCAAACCAACCACAACACCAATCCCAAATTATTTTGGAAAGGAATCTCATCTATCCTCATCCCGGGAAAAAAATAAAAAGCTTGCCCTAACTCAGATGCCTCTGACATGGACTTAGCCACCCAATTTAACTCTTTCTTCATAGAGTCCATAAGCAAGCTGACATCATCCTTCACCAACACCTCTGTGTCCCCTCCTTACCCTGCACCCATCCCTTCCTCCCCTAGCATCCCTTGCCCCCAACCTCCACCCTTCTCTATCAATCCCATCTCTATATCCACTATAAAAAAACTTCTCATAAAATTAAAACCTGGTTCCAATGCCCCTAATGACATTCCCTCCTACTTCCTAAAAGTAGCTGCAGAAGTCATTGCTCTCCCTATCAGCATGCTAATTAATCAGTCTATCTCAGAAAGCCAGGTCCCCTAGCTCTGAAAGAAAGTCTTTATTATTCCTCTACATAAAGGAGGCAATAATAATGACATTCCAAACGTCCATCCTATTGCTATTTTATCTCCTATTTCTAAGCTTCTTGAGAAATGTATCCACCAACAACACTTACCCTATCTCATCAACAACCAGCTTCTTATCCCCACACAGCATGGATTTAGACCCAGTCATAGCACCTCCAATGCCCTCCTCTCCTTCCTTGAAACAATTAACAAAGCCACCAATTCCGGCCATTTCATGTCCACCCTTCTCCTCAACCTCTCCAAGGCGTTTGACAGTATTTCCCACAACCTGCTTCTTAATAAACCCTCCAAACTAAACCTATTCCCTTCTTGTACTAAGTGGTTCTCCACCTACCTCACAACCAGACAAAAAGCAGTCAAATGGAATAAAGCCACTTCACCCTTCCTTAATACTCTCACAGGTGTCCCCAAGGTTACATTTTAGGCCCCCTACTATTCAGTATATTCATCAACGACTTCTACCAAGTCATTCTAAACTCCAGCCTCATCCAATATGCTGATGGTTCTACCATTATCTGCTCCTCCCCTTCTATCCCCACTCTAAATAAGCTTACCCAAAGTGTCTTCTACTCTATTGAGCAGTGGATGCTAGACAACCATCTGGCTCTTAATGCAACCAAAACTAAACTTATGTTATTCACCTCCTCCAAAACCTGCTCCCTAGGTAAACACTCATTCATAATTACCAGCAAAAACAATACTCCCCTAGAAATAGTCTCTGACACTAAACTACTAGGAGTACTCATAGATGATCAACTAAAATTCGACAAACAATTACAAGTAAATATAAAAATACAAAAAAAAAAAACTTGGTATGATTTGCTGCCATAATCGTTATTAGATGGTGCAGTGGTGCAGTGGTATCGTTGTCGCCTCACAGCAAGAGGTTAAAAATGGGCACCTTGTGGCCCAATGGACTATCCTGGCAAACAAACTGCAAATAAATAAATAATAGTTTTGGTCTCAGTTAAAAGCAGTAGTTGATAAGCTATGTCCTAAGCAAGGTAAAAGGACATTGTTGGCATTAGCTTTTCTGGTCTCAAGTGAAAGTAGCTGATACCAAAATGAAACTCAGAAAAGGCAAACACAGTGCAGACCAAAAGTAGAAATCCACAAAACAATTTATTCTCCACAAAATAAGCAATTTTGTCCCAAAGTTAAAATTACAGGAACTTCATCAGATGCAATTTAAAACAGTTAAAAGCATTTTAAGTACTAAAGCACAGTGACATAATTTTCTTTCTCAGGGCAGTGAGCACTGCTTACTGAAACCACACCCCCATAACACAAACACAGAACAAGCACACAGCCTAGCTCACAATACATATATAATGCAATTGTGGGCAGAAATTAGGCTTTAAATGATCTATAAGAAAAAAATTCATATATAAAAATGTCTTATAAAACGTACATGTGTATATCTGAAAAAAGCAGTTAATCCTATTTGTACTCTAACTTTACCTTTCCAGTGCTTTTAACTTTAAGAGACTAGAAATGGAGAGACTGTCATTAAATCCTGGCCAAGACAAAGAATTTAAATGCCAGGATAATTCTCTCTTTTCCAGAATATAAGGCCATGCCCCCCTCTTTCAGACACAGATAAAAATCTAATATAATAAACTTGAAAGTATATCCTACATTCAGTGAAATATGTTTAGCTAAGGCATTTGTTTCACAAACATCACGAATATTACGGACATGTTCACTTATCCTATTTTTCATTTTCTGTTCCTTCTTCCCCACATAGAAACAGTTACAGTCCATACATAATGCAAGGTAGAGTAACCTTTCAGTTTTGAAACTACATCTACCAGGAATTCTTATTTTCATCTTGTTAACAATAAATTCAGTCCCTTCCAAAATATAGGGACAAAACTTACATCGACCACATTTAAACATGTGTCCAACAGTGGTTCGAGATTGTTGATGTTCAAAAAGGTATTTCAAATTAAAACCTTTCCTATAAATACAAGAGGGGCTATCTTCCATTAATTCTCTTAAATCTTTGTCATTACTAATAAAGTGCCAGTTTTTAACAAGAATGTTTTTATTAAAAAAAAAATTAATTTGAAAAAATTGTAGAAAAACTGGACTGATAGTTAATAATATCCCTCTGTTGTGATGTTTGTTCAACACTAGGAGAAGCCACTGTAATTTGTTCAGTTTGTGGTGTAATAAGACCATCATTATTATTATTTGATATGACCACCTCAGTCGTATCTGGATTCTCATGTACTTTGGGACTTAAAATTGGCAAAAAGTGGCCATTATGCCTTCTTTCCTTAACTTCATCCATGATTTCATTTAATAAAATGTCAGGGTAGCCTCTTTTGGCAAACGTTCTTCAAATTCACACATTCTTCAATAAAAGCTTGCCATAAACTCACCATACAGGCTGCCCTAACTAACTGACCTTTCACAACCGCCTGTTTTTGTGTTAATGGGTGGTTGCTGCTAAAATGGAGAAAACTATTTGAATAAGTTTTTTTATGATAAATTTCAGCCACAAATCCACTATCCATCCTTTTTAACAACACATCCAGGTAGGAAATCATCCTCACTTATGGAATAAGTAAATTTCAAGAAGGTAGTAGTAATATTAATGTAGTCTAAGAATGGTTCCATTTGGTCCCTCGGCCCCTTCCACAAGGTAAATATGTCATCAAGGAAACAGGTATAAAATTGGCAATAAAGAAAAAATGGTGAATCCTTCAGAAACCTATTTTCCCATTCCAACATGACTATATTGGCACGTAGGCCCCCACAAGAGGAGCCCATTGCCACACCTTGGACTTGCAAGTAATACTCTTTTTCAAATAGAATAAAATTATTTCTGAGTACTATGTCCAAAAGCTGTTCATACATATTAATTTTGTCTTGTGGAACATTTTTCCTATGTAGATATTCACAAAACCACTGTACCCCTATTTTGTGTGGTATAACAGGATATAAATCTACCACATCCACAGTAATAAACAACTATTCACTATCATATTCAGTATTATCAATTTGTCTCAGGAAGTCCCAAGAGTCTACATACAAGTGGGGTACATTAATTAATAATAATTTTAGTTCCAAATCCAACAGTTTTGCCAAGGGATGGGTAATTGAACCCCTTGCATCCACAATTGGATGCATAGGAGGTTGCTCAATACACTTGTGTAACTTAGGGACCCCAAACATTACTGGGGTGACTGGAAACTCCACAGTTAAGAAGTGTAATTCATGGATGTCAGGCTGTCAATAAAGAAATCTTGTAGGAACCCTTTAAGCCTTCTGTAGACACCATTCATTTCATTTAACAAACTCTTACAATAGGTCTGTGTCTCCAAAATTGATCTCATTTTCATAACATAATCACTTTTATTCATGATAACAACCCCACCCCCTTATCTGGTTTCATAATTCTTATCCCCACAACCTGTTTTAGAAATGCCAATTCTATACTTTCATCATGACTGTTTTTATTCATACATAAATTCCTAATGTCTAATTCACAGACTTTTTCAAAAAATTTCCAATGTGGGATGAATAGGGGGGTTAAAAGTACTTGGAATTTTAAAGGGGTCACGTACACGTTCCACATTGTGAAACATAACATTAAAATTTAACCTCCTAGTATATTGCTTTAAATCAAGCAAAGTTTTTCCAAATCTGGCGACTTACTAGGAATAAAGGTGAAGCCGTTAGCTAACAAATCACAAGCAGTTACATTCAAATTCATTTCAGAAAAATTGTATACTTTGAAGTGTCTAGCAGAATTAAATTCAGCAGTAACAGGTGGCAACAAGCAGACTTATCCATGAGGGGTCATTTGTTCAATATGAGTACCAACCATGTTGTTATAGTCTGTCTCCTCCCCCTCCATGAACTCCTGTTGTTGCTGTTCCCTCTGCTCGGTTGTGTTGATCCCAGTTTGTAGTTGGTATACGGGGGCACCCCTGAATGTTGTTCCGACCTTGTTGGTTTATAATACAGTTTAGATGTTAGCCAAATGACTTTTTGTGGTGTTTGTTGCATAACGTGTGTCAAACTCCTGTGTTATCTCATTGGCAGAACTCATAAAAAGGAAATGATAAGTTATGAAAAGTTTTCTACACGTTTTGTAAAACATTTCTGATACTGTGCAATATCTTCCCAACCCTACATATGATATTCCATTGTGAGATCTGTTGACTATTCCATAATTTAGTAACAGTGTTACATACCACATCTACTCACAGGAATATCTACTAAAGATCCAGAACATGAGAAGAGAAGAAAAAAAGATCCAGAACAGGTCACTGCAAAGACTATCCCAACTACAATGCTATGTGCATTAATAAATGGGGATATCCCACTCACAGACTGTTTTTTCCTAGATTATACTATGCTGGTTGTAGTTAAATTGCCTTGCCTTTAATACGTCTATGGCTACATCTATGGTAACTCTGTTGGCATAAAGAGATGAAGCCCTCACTTTAGCCCAGGCATCTTGTATTTGATTAGTGGCTCAGCTACACCATGGAACTGATGTTGAGTTTTTGGTGAAATTTTCAAGTGCAGACTGGGGATCACACAGAAGTTCTCATCTTTGGGGCGGGGGCATGGATGACTGATCAGCGTATGCAAAAGTGTTACATTGCATTGCAAAGATTATTGTGCGACAACCCTTAGATGCAAGTCAGCATGTATAGAGAGAGTTAAGACTTAAATAAAATAACAGCCTTCTTCATGTATGATAGTGCTAATCCTCACTACCATAGGGATTCGATAAAAAGGATATTGTATATGTCAAATGAGGGCCAGTTAAGGAGGAAAGCTAGAAAGTCAAAAGAGGACTGGAGCAAAAGAAAATGCATCTGTGACATTTTTAATGAGATGACAGTAGCAAAAGAAAAACATAATTTATTAACACATGTACATTATATTCATGACATGGTGTTTTGTCTCAGACTGGTGCCTTGCAAAGTCATTTGTTTTGTGAGGCAAGATTTCTTATACAGTCTGCTTAGCTCATGTACTTAAACTAAGATAGTAAGTTCTGAAAATTAATTTCCAAAATAATCTATTTCTTTTGGCTCTCAAATTTTGTTGTGGATGGATTTTTAAATCAGTATCCTGTTATGTTCATTGAAATAAACTTAAAGTCAATACTGATTTTGAAATGCTTTCCAAAAATTACAAAAGTTTTGAAAGATTTGAATGAATAAAGGAAACAATACAATAATGAAGCAGTTAATCATACCAAATGACCAGACGTTTGAAACCTTTACAAGCCCTAAAACACAGTAATGTTTTGACAACATCCCTAGACAAGCATTCCTTAATTAAGTACAATACAGAATTTCTCAGGCAAAGAGCCACCAAAACAAATGCCCTGAGGTTAGCAGTTTATGTGTATGTCACTAAATGGCTCATGGTCCTTCTCACTGGCTAAGCAAAGTGTGTGTGTGTGTGTGTGTCTGTGTGTGTGTGTGTGTGTGTGTGTGTGTGTGTGTGTGTGTGTGTGTGTGTGTGTGTACACGTGTGTGCATGTGTTTGTATGTGCGTCTGGGGGGTCATGGTATCAGAGGAGATTTCTAATCAATTTGTCCTTTATACAGGAGTGAATGTTTCATCAAAACAACCAGGAAAGTTATATTACAGTTTAGTAACCAATGTAACTTGTGCATTAAAGGAAACACCTGGACAGATTGCAGTATACTAACAATCAGCCTGGTTGTTGTATTCTGAACAAACTGTACATAAAAAGGATGTTCCCAACTCACTTGAGTTCAGCTCCTAAAAAAAGTGCATTGATCAGAATTGGGTATTTGTAGACATTAGTTTCAGGGATAGAGTGGATGCAGTTCACTCCCAGACAGAGTTCTGTTTGACACTCTGCATCCTTCAGAGAGTATTCTTCCTTGATACACAATGTAAAACATGTACCCTATTCTGCATAAAAGGATAGTGGGCAATAACTTTAGACAATATTGTCAGAGAATTTTTTTATATCAAAAAGGCTTTACTGTGCAGATTGAGTATTAAGTACTTGTACATTATTTCTAAGTACCTGGTCTCACGAAATAAAGAAAACAATAAATAAATAAAAGAACCCAAAAGAACCCAATCTTTGAATCAGTCTCCAGAGCCATGGATAAGGGTAAGGTGGTCCACACAGCCTATTTGGACCTCACCAAGACCTTTGACACCATCCCCCACTCTGGAATCATAGATAAACTTACTAAGCTGGGCATTAATCCCTACGTCCCTCGATGGGTTGCCAACTGGCTTACTGACAGAACCCACACTGTAAAAGTAGTTGACTCCAAATCCATCTCCAGACAAGTGACAAGTGGAGTACCTCAGGGTTCAGTCCTGGGACAACTCTTGTTTGGCATCTACTTCTCTGAAGTACAGACCAATACTAAGGGACTCTGGCTAACAAAGTTCGCAGATGACTGCAAACTGGGAGCTATTATTGAATCTCCCAAATTATATGGATACTGTACAAAAGGGCCTTACAGAAACAGATGCTTGGTGCCAGAGCCATGGGCTCAAGCTCAATGCCAAGAAATGTATAGTTATCCCCTTTGGGAAAAAAAACATGTACTCATGAATTGCCACTTAGGCGGCAGTACACTAAACACCGAAAGTGTGATAAGAGACTTAGGGACATAGGTGGACAGTGGTCTCACCTTCAATAACCACATCGCCACAACAGTCAGGAAATCCTTCTATGTGGCACACCTCATCACTAAGGGCTTTTCATCCAGAAAAAAGGAGGTCATTGTCCCACTGTACTCATACCTCATTAGACCCATTAGAGAATACAATGCCCCATTTGGTATGTACCTCTCAAGATACCTGCATCAACTGGAAAGGCCGCAGAAATACCTCACTAAAAGAATCACAGGCCTAAAGCAGATGCCCTGTGCTGACCACCTTAAAAAACTCCAGCTATACTCTGTCGCATATTGTCTACTCAGAGGCGATCTCTGCTTAACATACAAGGCCATGTCAAACCCAGAGCTGTTGGACATGCTACACTTAAAGAAATCCCAATCCCTCAGATCCACATGCTCCAGGGATCTAAATCTTGTCATCACAATAAACAAAACATGCTGGAGGGATAGGTTCCTGACCCAGAGACTCCCCAGACTCTGGAATAGACTGCCCATACATGTCAAGCAGAGCGCCTCTTTGGCCCTCTTCAAAAGGAACCTTGACAATTGAATGGGAGAAAGGAAATTCACCCCGGGGATCACATCAGTCACCCTGCTAGGCAGAGTGCCAGGAAGTAAATAGTGTGGGAAGAAATAGCCAGGGAATTGTTATGGCTAGGCTTGTATAGGCCCTAGGGCCAATAGCCTAGTACCAACCTATGAACCTATGAACCTAAAGGCTGTGTTGTATTGCTGGAAAATTCATTGAGGCAGATTATGCTATATTTAATCAAATTATTGTATTGTTAATATATTGTATAACTTTGTATTCTGTTTTGCAAAATGTTGGATTAAAAAGATTAGTCTTGAATTTTGTCACGTTGCAATAGCCCCAAAGCATTCTCACTTTTAAGTACCCACTTAGGTTGCTTTCACATATCAGAGGCCTGGTGAGCATTAGGTCATGTACTAGTAGATCAGTAAGTTCCTTTAACTGGCACATGGAGAAAGGCTGCCCACATGGTAGGCCGATGTTTATTTCTTCCTCTTTCATGTCCCATTGCAAGGATATATGCTGTTCCAAGAACCCAAATTTTTATTAAAAACATCAGCTTTGGATAAGAATCAAATTATGGACTAGTGGACAACTCTTATGAGCAGCCCATATCCTAAATCCTCTCCTTCAAACAGCTTTACTGTGATTAGCTGAAACCAATATGTAATATTTTTTTCAAGGTAAAACATTAAAGCGTTCACACTAGTACATAGATGTTTGCAAGGTAGGTTTATACATATCAAAGTTAATGTACCGCATACAAAAAAATAAAAGCATCATATTATGATAATTATATAAATAACTAAATAATTAAAATGATCCAAAGGAAAACCATGACTTCAAGGCATGTTATATTAAACACCACAAATATTAAAACACTGACATGTTCTGAACTGTTGCCTGCAGGCAGGATAGGTTCTCACTATTGGTTTAACAGAAACATTGTCCATTTACACGTGATCCTAAATTACAGTGATAGTCAGCATTATCTTAAATGCAGCAATTAAATATTGAAATTATTCTAATCAGCAGCACTTTATAGCATTCTGTCACTAACCGAAACATTTTCCTTTTCAACTGTTTGATGTCACAGAATCAAAACAGAGCTGTGCTGAAGCCTTTACATTAAAGACTGGAGGCTATGGTAAATTTCTTCTCAGTCATAACATGTTTTACTGCAAAAATACATTTTGTGTACCTCATGGCTTAATACTTAGCATTTCTGGCACACAATTCTTTGTTCACAGGTTCCATTCCAGGCCTGGGTGACTTCAGTATACAGTAAGCACTTCCTACTTGTGTCCATGCACATTTGTACTGGGTGCTCATTTTCTCAGAAACATCTCAGAGACTTGGTGTAGATAAGCAGGATATCTACTAATTTGTTCATGTCCATGTGTGAGTGTGTGCACATGCATCTTGTGGCAGGGTGGCATCCTATATAGTACTGAATTCTCTGCCTTGCACCTTTTAAGTGCTGTGTTAGGTTTGGTCTGCTCTATAACCCTGAAATGGATAAAGCAGATATTCAGGGAATAAATGAATGACTGAATCTCAAGTATAGAAATATGACATGCAAGTCTGGGCCATTGCTTCTTAGAGTCAAAATAAGATTCTACCTTTCAGTACTCTGCATGGAGTTTGTATATTTCTTCCAGGGGTTCCCTGTGGACATGCATTTCCTCCCTTATGTCTGAAGCATACTGGGTATATTACCTGTCTACAAAGAAGAATTTATTTTATTTTCAGGTCATCTCTGAGCATACCTGCCGTATTCATAAAAATGTCTGGCACAGTCAGGATGAAGGCTTGCAGAATTTAAAAATCATGTGCAAAGATTTTTATTACCATTTTTTTGGTGTAATTATGCTCTAATTATATGAAGTTTATAATGACTGACATACAGTATAGTAATACAGATGTAACACTAATAGTTGTCTACCATGGGATAATTAAAAAGCATTAGACACTTTATAATAAATCTTATTCTATTCTAATTTACTTTTGCTTGAATCTAGCTGCATTTATTTAGTGTTGTATTGTCAGTCTGGTTGTGCTGCGTTTGTATGATGAAATCTGCAATACACTACAGAAAATACCTAACTACTAAAGAATCTCAAACTATATAGCTTAACATTTGCATGGGTCATCTGCATATGTCACATGGGCCTCCATCACAGGAGGTTTAAGGTTGCAGTTTCTCCTAAATGGTTTGTCTGTTTGACCTTTTTACACTTTGGTTCTGATGTTATTTGGATTATTTTGCAGGCACCTTAATGTTTAAAGGCATCAGCTTGGCTTAAATACCCTGTGTTTCTGAACTATAGCCAGTCAACTTATGCTGTACTGATGAGGTCAATAAAAAGGTGAAAACATGCATGTCCACAGCTGGTGAGGTTTGGCTTTATTGGACTGAATGTATCCATAAAGGCTTAAAAAGTAAAAAGAAATGGCTATTCAGAAGCCATGCATCTGAAACACTTGATGTCCTTAAGGGGTCATTTGCATATATCCTGTGGTCTTCAATCTTAGGAGGTGTATGCTACCACACAGTGAAAAACTCTAGCTTACCTGGTTTTGAAGCTTAAATGATTACATCATTAGAATTCTAAATCGCATGACATGGGATTAGTAAGTAAATGGATGCCTGCTAAGCCTAGAGTAAATATGATACAAGATACTATATTTAATCAGTTTAGTTCAACTGAAGTGACTAAATTAAAACATTTATTTTATAATCAGAATGAGCACTTTACATAATGAGAGCTTAATTACAACAATAAGAAATTATAGCAAAAAACTTTGCACATGATCTTTAAAAGCCTTCAGGCATTGGATGTAAATTTTATGTATTTTTCCAAGGATCCTGAAACATAAGCACTTTAACCACTTTGATTTGGTAATGTTTTAGGCCAGTATCCTTTAATATAACAATAACCCATGCCTGGGTGTGGGTAATGCTGGATTTACCCATGGTTGGTGTGGTTTGGTCACGAGGGCGAAGCCCAAGTGGCCAAACAAAGCCAACCGTGGGTAAATCCAGCATTACCCACACCCGGAAGTGGGTTATTGCTATTATACAATGACATTATTTAAGAAAAAAAATAATTACTTTTCTTAAATGATGGCATTGTATAATGCCTCCTTGCTGCCCTTCCGCAGCTGTCTGGTATTCTGCGGCAGTTCTGATGTACTGCGCATGCGTATGCCTACGCAGTACATCAGAGCTGTGGGCAAAAGCAACGGAGAAAGCAAGATCTCCGTTGCTTTTTACAAACGGTTTCGCTATGTTAAATGGGTTTAACATAGTGAGACAGCTTTAAAAAAGCAATGGAGAATCTCCGTTGCTTTTTTAATGCTTTCTCGCTATGTTAAACCCATTTAACATAGTGAGACAGTTTTGAAAAAAGCAACGGAGAAAGCAAGATCTCCGTTGCTTTTTACAAACTGTCTCGCTATGTTAAAGGAGTTTGACATAATGAGACAGCTTTAAAAAAAGCAACGGAGAATCTCCATTGCTTTTTTTTAAAGCTGTCTCGCTATGTTAAATTCGTTTAACATAGTGAGACAGTATGAAGCAACGGAGATCTTGCATTCTCCGTTGCTTAAAAAAAGAGTTAATAGTAATGGAAAAAGTCCGGGCGACCGGACCCTTTTTCCATTACTAGAACTGATTTACATCATGCACGCTGACCAATCAGCGTGCACGTTTTTGAATATTAATGGGGGGTCATTGTATAATTATTATTATACAATGACTGGCCCTTAAAATTCAGAAATGAGCATGCTGATTGGTCACCTCAACCAGTGTGCTTGTTGTAAATCGAGCCTATAACAACAGCAAAAGTCTGACCGCTAAAGTATCATTAAGCAACCAGGCTTTTTTTTAGATGAATGGATGGATCTCTTAGAGAAACATTAGTCAGAATGAAAGACTCTGAAACTAAAAAGTGTGTCATTATTTAGTGACTTCATTTCTCATAAAATTTGTTTTTTTTTTTCAACAAATCCATGAAGAACAAAGTCATTAAATAATGTCAGGCATTTCAGTTTCAGACTTTTTTTCCTTCAAACGATGCACATGTATGCACATTTTTTCAGATCATATGAGACCACAGAAAATACAAGGAAAATCATGTATGTTCTGCAAACTAAAATGCATGTGGTTTTCCTTGTATTTTCCCATCTCTTTCATACCTCTAAACTGTTGGGAGGTTACAGTTTTTTTTTCTTTAAAAAAAAAAATAGCAACAGAGATTATCCTTTTTCCATTGCTTGCTTGCTAAAGCAGTGATATACTGTGTAAGCCTGGGAACACAAGTCCCATACGCATTCACACTACATCATCAAAAGGCAGAATCAGGAAACGGCTTGGAAGAACAACAGTGCGCTGTTATACAAAGACAGTATTTAAGGAAAGTAAGTAATTTTTTCTTAAATAATGTCATCGTATAATAGCAATAACCAACTCCTGGATGTGGTATATTGAAGATTTACCCACGGTTAGCTTTGTTTAATCGCTAAGGCTTCAATATGAACAAATAACATCCAGTGATCAGAAACGCTAGGCGGTTAATAGTAAATAGCAATCTTGTTTATTAGAATGTACAAAGCTTTCAGGCCAATGCCCTTCCTCAGTGTGTTACATACCAAACTACTATTCACATACAGTTAAACTAAAACCTTCATGACACAGCCCAATCAGAAGAAGAAAACAATTAACTGCATAGTCATTTTAATGACATAAAACACATTTGAAAACATGAAATATTTCCTGTCTAAGTTAAGTCTTGTGCTCTAAAATTATAAAAAGTACAAAAAAAATATATAAAAATATATACATATTTTTACATTTACATTAAAGTGCATATATATGAATCATTTGCAATAATTCAACAGCATTTGTCATTTCTTTGGTATGGTTTTCAAACTCACTGCTGCATTAATACCAGGTGGAGAGTCTGCTTGCAGTCTCACTATCCGTTCATACTCTAACATCTCTAGTCTGTTACTCAGATCACTCATGTTATGCCCCTATGCTCAATACTTATAACTAAACTTAAATTCATGGTCTCTTCCCTTTTTATCCATGTGTTTTACAAGTGCATTGGTTTTACCATTTCTGCATATTGCAGATGTATGTTCTGTTATACGATCCTTAAGTCTTCATGTGCATTTACCTACATAGAAGGAAGGACACTTTCTACAGGTAGCAAGGTACACCACTTTAGAAGTATAGTAGGTAGCATGACATTTAAATTTTTATTTTTCATTTGTTAATGGATGTATAAACTCAACACTATTTATGATATCTTTTCAAGAGGTGCAGTTATGACTTTGCATGTTAATTTAACATTTAGTTGTTTCATATTCTTGTAACAAAGGCATTTTTCAAGTTTGCACAGTTCCTGTAGGCAAAGTAGGGTCTCTTCACCAGCAGTGTTTCAGCTCTGGCATAGAGCCTAGTAATGTCCAGTGCTTAGATAATATAATATTTTCATATCATTAGCCCTTCTATTAAACCTAGTTATGTAGTGTAAGGGACCTTGGTCCCTTTCTTTCTAAAATATGGTTCTGCACTACCCTGCCAATCATTAACCACATCAGTTTTTAGACTCTCAGGCATTACTGCATAATAGCCTCTGTCTTTAAATTCATTTACCATTTGGTCCATCTGAGTTATACATTTTACATTATCTGTGTTCAGGTGATTTCTCATAAGTAACTGGCTTCTAGTAGTGCTCTTATATATATGGTACATGCATACCTGTTCTATGGGTGCACCTATCTGCATGTACATCCTTTTGAAAAATTTTCAGTATACCACATCCCAGTCATCAGTTAAGATACCAACTGTGACTTATTTTTTTTCTGTGCTTCAACAGTGCACATAAAATAATGTCACATATATTTACTTTTTAATTTAATCTTGTTGACTGGTAAGTCCCACTAGACTGAAAGACCTTGTATGTATTAAACATTCCATCTGTTCATCAGGGACAGAAGAGTTTATTTCTAAATCTTTTGCAAACATTTATTGACCTGCTGTTCCAAATGATATTTAATGATCTAATTAAGAAACTCAGTTCACTTAAAGAACATGTTAGAGAATTTCTCTGTCTGAATACATTTGTCGCAGTATTTTTTCTCTAACACAGTGAAGCAACATAAATACACCTGAATTGCATCAGCAGCTAATTTTCAAAGAAAGGATCACAGTCCAAATAACATTTTTAATATGAAGCTGTTTAATTGTTTCATAAAAAGCTTTATTTTTCTGAATGGACTGGCTATCTATGACTGGTTTGCAAACAGTAGTACATTCACTTTGGAAAAAAAATAAATCTGTTACAGATGCTATTAAATGACATAAAGATGTAAAGAACTGATATTTTCATAGTATGGCATAGTATGGTGTGAGTTAAATGCAAAAACAATCATTGAAACTGCTCCATGTTAACTACCTCATCCACTATTCCGTAATTCACCTGCATAGACTTGTATATCTTGGTTTTAAATGTACATTTGTCACTGTTTTAGTCAAAGCTAAATACAGAAAGCCAGCATATTCTTAAAATTTCCTGCTTCACTTTGTCAAGAATGAAAATCTGCAATGTGAAAATGACTTCAGTAATCATACCTACTTTAAACAGAAAAATAATATGTATACCAGTGGCAAAGGTATGTAAGTTAGTTCCATGGTTGCTTGACAACAGGAAAGGGAGAAAACCCCAGAAACAGTGCACCTAACTCATGAGCAAATAGGAAAGTCAAACAGTTATGATCGGACAATCCCAGTCCAATCATTTGATCCTTGAGGAAACACAGGACAGTTACATTTGTTCCAAATGTTATTGTATTTTATTTTATTTATTATTCAGGGGTCCCTGTCAATTTAATGTAGAAGCGAGTGCATTGCACTTGTTTTTGAATACATGTACTACTACTGTGAGGTGAAACCCCGACTGTGTCTAATAAATAAATGTATGATAATGCTGGCGATCTCACCTAAACATGTATTGTTGTATGACCTTTTAATATTTTCTTCAAGTATGAGCAAACACAATCGTGCATTAGAATAGTGCTAATAAAATTTTACTTAGCAATAGTTAACTTGTCTCCTTAATTATTCCATTCCATGGTTGTAGTAATATTTCCTTCCAATCTGGCCCTTGAGGAAAGAAGTCTAGTAAAACTGTTCCTGGCAACAGTTACAGCCTTCTAAAACAAACAAGATAAGCTACTAACCTTCATCAACAAGTAAGACAAGTTACTGAAAACAAGTTTTTTTTTATGCAGACTACAAATGTACCTGCTCTCTGGACAAATGATAATCTTAAAGAACATACTTTATATAGTAACACCTAGTACTACTGCTGCCCATCCAAAGTAGACTTACTAGATCAAACCGATAAATAAATAGAATACTATTTGCACATCCGCTAAACTAACCTGGATCAGTTCTTCCTTTTGTCTCCCCAACCTCTAATTTCTCTGCCCTTATTTCTCATGACACATTCCTTTCGTCCAATGTACCTCTCTTTCTCTCTCTCTCTCTCTCTCTCTCTCTCTCTCTCTTTATTACTTGTGCTGTCTACTGTAGTCATGACTCATGATGAGAATGACTGGTCTGCCACATAGATTTGATCAATTTATATGCTGCGTGCATTGCCATGTTTATATATTAATGTATTTGTTTGTTAACTGAGTAAGCAAACTGATCCAAAGACTTCATTATACATTCATTTGGCTTAAATAAAATTTTACAGTTTGAGCATTGTAAAGCAAAAACTGAATTGAAGATGGAATATCAGGATTTGTATATATTAATAAAGTATTAGTTTCTTTTACAGAGATGTCTGCCAAAGAATGTAATCATGGTAGAAGGTTATGATCTGAAGATGAATGATTCATGGTAAAGGGGAGAACAATAAGTTCATGATGGCTTGAATAAAGAAAATTAAAAAGTTTTTGTAGTCATCTGCTGAGTTGTTGATTATGTTGTTAGTTTTGGATGACTAGAGGGGCTAGTAATTTGGCCCGTGAGGGACCTTTTTTTTCCTTTTAAAAGTAATTTGGATTATTGGTGGTTCTGATTTGCCTCTCTTTAGAAATAGTGATTTGGCTGAGTTGGGTACTAGTCTGGCTGCTTTCTAATGGGGTTAGTAAACTCAGTGTAGTCATTTGTTGAGGTTTCATTCCAGGTTGTCCAGGCCTTGAATCTCTGTTTTATGAGATTCCTGATATTATTTGAAATCAAGGGGCATTTCTACCTCTTAGCCTTGGCTTGCAGTGAGGGCTTTAGTGAAAAATGGTAGAACTACTGTTAGGTCTTGAATGAGGTAAAGATGTGACCAATTAAGAATACTCAGTAGTAAATCAAGTGTGTTTAGTTTTTGTGCAGGAGATTTCCAGACTTTTGTGTTATTTTTGGGCTAAGTTTTGTTAAGTTGAATGACCAGTAAGATTTTACTGTACAGAGTTTGCTAAGGCAACTTGGTAAAATGTTAATGCTGGAGCATTGGTTGGCCATATTTTAATAATGGGATCTAATGTGGTAAGGTTTCCTGTATGAATGTCATGTCTCTTAGGTTCTCTAACTAGTTGTTCTAGACCATGTTAGAGTCATTTATTTAACTGAGTTCCTTCAGAACTGCTGACATTATAGTTAAGGTCTCCAGGTATAATGGAGTTCTTAGGGCAACTACTAGGGAATATTTCCTAAAAGGTGTTTCTTGTAATGCTGATAGAGAAGGGAAGGATGAGGGATATACATAACTGAAATGGTAAGCAGAGAGTGATTCCCTAATGTTAGGTCTGTTACCTAATTTTTGCTTTTTCATTAGATTGGTTTCCACTGTTTGAGGATGTAATTCCTAGTAGTTTTCTTTTTTAATAACTTAACTCCACCCCATTTTCTTATTCAAGGTCTGGCATCATAGATGTTACAGTCTGAATGAATGAAGGGGAAATCAAAGTAGTTATCCTTTAATCAAGTCTCCGTTATGGTTAAGATATGGGGTGTAGTGATAATCCAGGCTGCAAGTGTGGCTAATGTATTATTTACAGTGCAGGTGTTAAGGCAGGTTACTTTGAAAATCTTGTTTCTGGAGATATCTGTTGTTTGACTTTGCGTATTTACTGAAGAAGGATTGGGGTCAGTTGGAGGAGAGATTAAATACTGTTGTTGGCCAGGGTGAAATGGATATCCCCAAAAAGATTTCTGGGAATAGAACAGTGAGGCCAGATATTTCCTCAGAGGAGATGAGAGGAAACTGTGGTGTAACATGTGAATCTGGGTAAGTAACTCACCTTTAGTGACCTAGATAATCTGTTTAAAATAGTAAAAAAGGTAGAAATGTATTTGGATGAGGATAAGGATAGTGCTTAATGTGTGGCAATTTACAGTTGCAGTTGAAACTATAGGTGAGTTATCAGAAAGGAGGAGTGAGGAAGTTAGGTAGAGTAAAATGACACAACAATTGAGGGAAAGTCTTAATGTAGACAGAGCTGGTTGAAGAGGGAGGTTTAACTGCAATTAAAAGTTAAATGGTGGGAGGTTTATCCTCAGAAGATGTTTTAGGTAAGCAAGGTGGAGAACACACATATATATATATATATATATATATATATATATATAGAGAGAGAGAGAGAGAGGTATATAATTTTACCAATAGCTTTAAGAAATCAGAGAGAAGTAGTGCAGAATGAGGTGGTTTAATTTGACTAGTAGAAAGCTAGGGGTAATAAAGATGACCAGAAGAACTGATTAGGTGCAGATTAAGTGCTGAAAGGTTAGTGAGTTGATGTAAGATAACGCCTTAACCAGTTATCTATTGTTAGTGAGTTAATGTTAGATGAGCTTTAACCAATTATCTGCCAACAGAGAAGATAAGCTGAGAAGAAGTAAAGCTGTTGTGTTGTGATTGTATGGTTATTGGAATAAATTTTATTTATGGGAGAATACAGAAGGCTGTAGAGCTACAAGAGAGAGGTTCAGACCATTTGCTGTTGCAGTAGTATTTGTAGCTCTAAGAATAAGGTTAAGATAGTTTAAATTATACAGGAGAAAGAAATAGTATCAGTTGCCTAGACTGTGGTGGGGAGAGGAGAGATGTGTAATACTATGGTTAGTGAAATGTGCATCTTACTATTGGGAAGAAAGAGAACACGAGAGAGGATTAACACAGTCTATCTGCTGTGCCAGTTGTGGATGAGTAAGTTAGCCCTTTATGTTACTAAATAAAGGCGGTCAATGTGTCCCTTAGGTAAAGAAGTAATGAGTAGAGAGGATATTAAAGGAAAGCAGGAATAACAGATGTCAGAGTTTACCAGACTACACTATGTAAGGGTGTGAAGATAAGAAAAGGGCAGCCTGACAGTTAAAAGGCTGTACTGATGAATGCAGTAAGAAAGGTTTAAAGATTAAGAACTCAGTAGTAGTGAGTGCCAGATGGAGGGAAATTAGTAATGGTTAGTCGAGCTGCTTCCTAGCCCAAAAACAGATACACTAAAAGCAGTCTATCTGCCACCTAGCATAGCCAGAGAAAAGATCAGTCTTTTAGCAAGAGAAAGGGGAAGGATCAGTCTTTTTGTGACCTAGAGTGACTTTAAGAAGAGAGTACAACATGGTAGAGAAAAACAAATGATGGGGATTGGGGTAACAGCCTCCTAGATCGGTAAGACAAAGAGAGACTAATGTTTACTGGCACCTAAGCAGGTGAGACAGATAGAATAAAAACTATAGGAGAACGACATATGTAGCAGAGATAGAGAGGATAGCCTATCAGTAAAATGGGGTGCAGTCACAAGAGCAATGAGTGTGAATGTTGTCTCTGCTTGGATACTCATAGTCCCTCTGCTTCCTAGCCTCACAAAAGGGAGTGTAAGAGCCAGACTGTCTACCACCTAATGGAGTAAGAGTAAGAGTGAAGACTAGTCTGTCAGTTACATAGACTGATTGCAAAAAGGAAATACAAAAAGGAAGAGAAAGAGATAACATGAGTCTATCTGCCACCTAAACTGGTACAAGACAAAGTAATGTCAAGTGACAAATGGCTAGGTAAGAGTGAGACAGTAAAGACTAATGGTGAATATAGGATGCACGAGTGAGACAGGATACGTCTATTTGCCACCAGAACTGGTGATATTAAGGGAGGCGATTAGTTTATCTGCCACCTAGATAGTAAAAAAGGCTAAAGGTGTTAAAGATTAAGATAGGGGAGTGTGCAGGATCTGTCTATCTGCTAGACAGAGCAATGACTGGTGATTTAAGCAAAGAGCAGCTGTGCATGGGATTGAGAGAGAGAAAGAAAATGTTGAATTTAGACCTAGAGCAAAAAAGTGTTTATGTAATAGTATGTGCAGATGTGAGAAGAAGTGAAAAGCAATAGTTTATTAATCATGGAATGTGGAAGAGGTGAAAGGAAAAAAGTGGAAGAGATGTTGGAATCAGTCTATTGTTCACATTCCTATTGGTTGAATAAGATGAGGTTGAGGAATTGTTACTTTTAGATCTGTAGTATATAGGTTGGTTGGTTGCAATACAGGAAGTCATCTGTCTAGCTATAACTGAAATCACATAGAAAGTGTAAGAGTCATAAGGGGGTTGGGTGGGGAAGTAATACAATGTCACACACAGTTTGACAGAGTAGAGTGAGCCTAGCAAGCCTACCCTGACCCTGTGTAAAGAAAAAAACAATCAACGAGAAGGATTTGGTTATATGGAACTACCAAGTGTTTTCAGGGTAAGTATAAAGTAAGGGGAAGAAGCAGTTGTAGGTCAGAGGAGCTGATATGGGGCAAGGGAGGATCAAACACAGATATAAAACCATGTCTAAGACAGGAAATCAGGACTATTAAAAAAAAGACAATGGTTAAAGACATCTAATCATGAGTCAGGAAGACGGGTACAGCTGACATTTTTACTTTGCCTGTAAAAATATGCATTGAGAGTCATCTAAAACAAAAGAAGTCAATGCTGTTTCAAAGCAAGACAAGCTAATGCCAGACATTAAATAGGGTGTTGTTATTTAACTAATGCCAGACATTGAATAGGGTGGTGTTACTTAACTAATGCCAGACACTGAATTGGGTGGTGTTACTTAACTAATGCCAGACATTAAACAGGGTGGTGTTACTTAAATAATGCCAAACATTGAATAAGGTGGTGTTACTTAACTAATGCCAGACATTAAATAGGGTGGTGTTACTTAACTAACGCCAGACATTGAATAGGGTGTTGTTACTTAAATAATGCCAGACATTAAATAGGGTGCTGTTACTTAACTAATGCCAGACATTGAATAGGGTGTTATTACTTAAATAATGCCAGACACTGAAAAGGGTGGTGTGACTTAACTAATGCCAGACATTAACTAGGGTGATATTACTTTACTAATGTCAGACATTGAATATGGTGGTGTTACTTAACTAATGCCAGACATTAAATAGGGTGGAGTTACTTAACTAATGCCAGACATTAAATAGGGTGGTGTTACTTAAATAATGCCAGACATTGAATAAGGTGGTGTTACTTAACTAATGCCAGACATTAAATAGGGTGGTGTTACTTAACTAATGCCAGACATTAAATAAGGTGGTGTTACTTAACTAATGCCAGACATTGAATTGGGTGGTGTTACTTAACTAATGCCAGACATTAAATAGGGGGGGTGTTACTTAACTAATGCCAGACATTGAATAGGGTGGTGTACTAATGCCTGACATTAAATAGGGTGGTGTTACTTAACTAATGCCAGACGTTGAATAGGGTGGTGTTACTTAACTAATGCCAGACATTAAATAGGGTGGTGTTACTTAACTAATGCCAGACATTGAATAGGGTGGTATTATTTAACTAATGCCAGACATTAAATGGAGTGTTGTTACTTAACTAATGCCAGACATTGAATAGGGTGCTGTTACTTAACTAATGCCAGACATTAAAAAGGGTGGTGTTACTTAACTAATGCCAGACATTGAATAGGGTGGGGTTACTTAATTAATGCCAGACATTGAATAGGGTGGTGTTACTTAACTAATGCCAGACATTAAATAGGGTGGTGTTACTTAACTAATGCCAGACATTGAATAGGGTGGTGTTACTTAACTAATGCCAGACATTGAATATGGTGTTGTTACTTAACTAATGCCAGACATTAAATAGGGTGGTGTTACTTAACTAATGCCAGACATTAAATAGGGTGGTGTTACTTAACTAATGCCAGACATTGAATAGGGTGGTGTTACTTAACTAATGCCAGACATTAAAGAGGGTATTGCTACTTAACTAATGCCAGACATTGAATAGGGTGTTGTTACTTAACTAATGCCAGACATTAAATAGGGTGGTGTTACTTAACTAATGCCAGACATTAAATAGGGTGGTGTTACTTATCTAATGCCAGACATTGAATAGGTTGGTGTTACTTAACTAATGCCAGATATTAAATAGGGTGGTGTTACTTAACTATTGCCAGACATTGAATAGGGTGGTGTTACTTAACTAATGCCAGACATTGAATAGGGTGGTGTTACTTAACTAATGCCAGACATTAAATAGGGTGGTGTTACTTAACTAATGGCAAACATTGAGTAGGGTGGTGTTACTTAACTAATGCCAGACATTAAATGGGGTGTTGTTACTTAACCAATGCCAGACATTAAATAGGGTGGTACTTAACTAATGACAGACATTGAATAGGGCGGTGTTACTTAACTAATGCCAGACATTGAATAGGGTGGTGTTACTTAACTAATGCCAGACATTAAATAGGGTGCTGTTACTTAACTAATGCCAGACATTAAATGGGGTGGTGTTACTTAACTAATGCCAGACATTGAATAGGGTGGTGTTAATTAACTAATGCCAGACATTAAATAGGGTGTTGTTACTTAACTAATACCAGACATTAAATAGGGTGGTGTTACTTAACTAATGCCAGACATTGAATAGGGTGTTGCTACTTAACTAATGCCAGACATTCAATAGGATGGTGTTACTTAACTAATGCCAGGCATTGAATATGGTGTTGTTGCTTTTCAAGTTAAAGGGCAGTAGAAAGAAATAGGCAGGGCAGTTGCAGTTGACAGTATGCAGTTAAGAAGAAAACAGGATGTGCTAAATATCTGTTACTGTGTAAGATTGTTGTGTGGACACTCAGCAGGGCCACAGGATTAATACAATTATTTTGCATAGAGCAATTTCTTACATCTTATTTAATTTTTTGTCTGCAACCCTCCCCATTTATCCGGGCTTGGGACCAGCACAAAGAAATTGACAGGCTTGTGCATCCCCAGTGGCTGGGTTATTTTTTACCCAATTTTTCATTTAAATAACTTATTTACACTCTCTTTTAAGTGTTTTTGGCTTTGTACTTCAGTGTGCTTTGTTTTTTTTTGTTAGTGTTACATATCTGTAGACAATTTCTTGTGCTCCAGCACCCAGGCTGTAGCAGAAAATGGCCTTTGGACTAACCCACATATCCAGTTATCAAACCCAGATCTAAAAATCTTGAAGTGGAATCAGAGTTGTCCTTGCATAAATTCTCCAGAATTAGGATGCTGCTGATAATCGAATACTGCTGGGTTTTATTATTACTAAGGAGGATCCCAATCAACTTGAGACTAACATCCCTTAAAACTGTGTCCCATTCTCTGAATATTTCCTCCTCAATGTTACACATGGATTTCTTGTGCAGCTTTAGTCCCCTAGGAATCATATCTTTTTCAGAGGTCTATATTACTTTATCGAAGTTCATTTCTGCAAACCTTTGCTCATCGAACCATGTATAGCGAACGTTCACTTCTGTGAACGTTCAATTCAACAAATGATTTTCCCAGGGAATGTAATGAGTTGCCCAGCATTACAAGTTTTCTCTGTTCCCCATTGTAGTGCGATCTCAAACTTAGTATATAAAGTTGGGGGGCAGACCCCCACCTGTGTGAGTTTGAAAAACTGTGCTTTGTGTACCAGGCCATTTGCTGAGCAACTCATTACTTTCCCTAGGAAATGAACATACACAGAAGTGAATGTTTATTGTATGCAGTTCAATGAATGAAGGTCCATAGGAATGAACCTTTGATAAATTAATATAGACCCCTTGTTCAGTGCTGTTTTTTTAGGTTAATTTCTTCCCAGTATAATCCTTTCAGTCTTTTTAGTTGTTTCTCATGGAGGAGAAAGTTGTCTGTAGATCCATGTTGGATGTGGTCTCTTGGTTGCAGTAACACAGGTAGGTGTCTTCAGAAAGTTTTTAAGTCTTAAGTTGTCCATTTCCATATCGCTGGTGGTCTCCTTAAAGTGATTCTCTCAAGTGGACAACTCTCTATTTTCACTTATCAAACCCAAGTATACTGCAGCATTTTAAACCAATAATGTCAATCATTTTCAGTTTTCTGATTTCAGTCCTATAGGTCACACCTTCCGTGATCCTGTCATTCAAGCACTGGCATGTTTGACCCCTTGTTTTATTGTAGCATCATTACTATCAGTTAATCAGAACATGTTAAGTGTATTTATGTAATTGCAGTACTATCTGCCTGATGCCACCATTTTGAAATTGTACTCTCCATGAAAGTCATAGTCTTACATGTATTTCTGTGACATCAGCTTGATGGGAGGATAGGAAATGTGTCAAGATTTTGCCAAGGCACATAACTATATGTCAGTACTGATGTGATTTGCGTGATTTATCATGAGACATCTTGTTTAGAGTGAGCTGCGTGTACAGTGGAGCATAAACTCCGTGACTAGCAGATTACATTCTGACTGCAACCATTAAAATGAAGGTGATAATCCTGCACAGAACTGCACTTAATCTATTAAACTCCCAGCACCATTAAATGCATGCAAACCTAAAGACATCACAGCTGGACAAAAGCAGGTCTACAACCTCTGTCCTCTTAGTACTAGCCCAGAGTATCAATGTATACACAAGCCAGACTTTCACAGATATAATCTCTGTTATCACAATGTAAATCGTAATTATGTCCCCTAGTGCTAGGGCCTTTCCCAAAAACAGTGGTCAGTGCATTTGCAAGGAAAATGGTCTACATAAACTGGGGTCCCCCCCCACTCTTCACTACAGCTGCGTAGTAATTAGCAATGATAATTTTGAATGCAGCTGTGTGACCCTCCATTTCTTGCCACCACTAGTGATTGACCTGTGTGCAAGCAAAGTATGTGATCTCCCTGGTGACTTGATGGCATTTTAGCATATATACTGAACAAAAAAAAATCCACCAGTCCATAAGTAGTGAAGAGCTGGCACATTGGAAATCCTTCAGCATAACTTTACAGATGGTCTTCTGCAATGAGCTGATGGAGTCAGTGTATTTGCTAGGGGGAATAACTCCTTGGGTCTTCTTATTAACTCTGGAACAAAATCCCAGTCCATGTTAGGCAGAGCCCCTCACTGATCCTCTTCAAGAGAAATCTTGACAAGTGGATGGGAGATCGTAAGTTTACCCCTGGGATCTCTTCTGTTTCCCTGCTTGACAGAGGTGCAGTAAACTAACCTTAAAATGGCTACCTTCTGTGACCTACTATACAGAGGCACAGTCAACTAATCTAAAAGGGTGGCGAAAGCCAAACACACTCTGGCTAAGCTTATAAATGCCCTAGGGCAGATAGCCTAGTATCAACCTATGACCCAATGAACCTATAATATGGGAGCATCGTGTACCACCCCTTGCATATCTTCATCACTTTTTGGGTCTGACCATATAGCAGTCTCCTTCAAAATAAAATTGAAACCAGAGATCCCTTCCACCCAAGGTACCTTTAGCAGTTTCTTAAAGACAAAGTACCTACTCCTAAGTGATATATTGTCAAACTTCAAATCCCCACCAAACCCAGTTAACTCACTGAATAAACAGAAACATCTACGTGCATACTATATATGCCGGCATGTAAACAGCTTCATAGATGCATCTGTACTGTGTAGAAAGAAATGTAGGACAAACCCCAGAAACAAGCACACATGGTGGAACCATAATATCAAAAAGCTTTACAGTAAAAGGAGAAGAATTTTGACCAAAAATAAGAAGATTAATTCCAAGAATGTTTGAGATGTTGTCACTAAAATAATCAAACAACACAGGCGCTTAATAAAATCCACCAAAGCAATGTTTGAGGCTAAAATAGCTACCCAAGCGAAAGGCAGTCACAAGGCATTTTTAACTATGTTTGTAATCTCAAAAGCACAATTTGTCAATGCACTGAGATGATTGTGAATGATGTTATCTACACTGAAGCTGATGACATAGTGAACCTCTAAACTGGCACACCTGCGGCTATCACACAAGATGAATCATACATGTGTTTCAAAAGCTAAACATATTACATCAGTGGGTCCTGACAATATCCCTAACAGTACTGTTCATTTTCAGTCTACATGCATGTTTTGTAAAAAGTGAGTGGAGAATAGCTACAGTCATTCCTCTGCATAATTTAGGAACTTTCATGGACCCAGACAATTACAGACCCATAATTCTGACCCTCCTCATATGCAAAGCCATGGACATTTCAGGGAACTAATCAGTCAGGACACAGAGAAACCTGTAAACACTAGACCTGTCTCAATTTGGATTCATCAAGGGAAGGTCATGTGTACTCAGCCTGTTGGATTTTTTTTGAAAAGGTCACCAAAGCAATGGATGAATGCAAACTGAAACACAGCACATACCTCATCCTAGCCAAAGCTTCTGACACAATTCCCTACTCAGTCATAGTAGAAAAGTTAAATAAACTGGAAATAAATCCCTGTGTCACTTGCTGGATTGCCAGCAGGCTCAGACATAGGATGCAGGGAATCAAAATAGGGGAAGTTACATCCTCAGTGAGAGCAGTCACAGGTGGAGTTCACCAGGGTTCTGGGATAGGAAGTCTCCATTTTAGCATCTGCTTTCCTGAAGTAAAAGCTAATATCAAAGTGCTCTGGCTGAGTAGGTTTGCAGATGATTGCAAGCTAAGAGTAGTCATTGAATCACAAAATGACGTAGCTATCCTGCAAGAAGGTTTGTCCCAAATAAATAAATGGTGCCAAAATCATTGACTGAAATTTAATGCCAAAAAATGCATTATTGTATCCTTTGGGAAGTCATCTACCCCAGGGAACTACCACATCGACAATATACCCCTAAGAGTTGAAGCAGTTGTTTGGGATTTGAGAACTTATGTGGACGGTGATCCTAACTTTTGACCAGCATGTATCCATTGTTGTAAGAAATCCCTCCTTATTGCATGGCTTATAAACAAAGGGGGTGTTTCTAGTTGGAGGGATGTTATGTCCCTCCTTTACTCAGCTCTCATTAGGCCAGTCATTGAACATAATTCCCCTTTAGCACTTATCCAGACACATGCAACAACTGGAACACCCTCAGAGATACCGTACTAAAAGGACACGAGGCTTAAACAACATGCCCCACATGGAGTGACTAGAAGCCCTGTCACTGTACTCAATATCCTACAGACTGCTTAGAGGTGACCTGTGTCTGGCATACAAGGCATTCTCCAACCCATTACTGATGGAGTTGCTGCACATCAGCAAGTTGAATGGCATCAGATGTGAACCTCTTTGCAAAGTCAGCAGAATGGTTTGGAGGGACATATGTCAGAGGATACAACTACTCTGGAACAGACTCCTCTTCCACTGAAAACAAAGTTCCTCCATGTTTATATTCAAGCGCAACTTGGATTTATGAATTGGAAAAAGAAAATTTACCCCAGGACTGCCCCCTGCACTACTAATGGACAGAGGCAGCAATTAAATGTTTTAATCCATGCATGGGTTCCCTCAAATTGTCTATGGTATGATTACAGTTATTCTCATTAGGGGTAATATATCCTTATCAACCATGGAATGAGTAAGGCCAATCTCTAACCAAATGAAAAAGGTTAAATTGAGCACAAAAAAGTAAATTGGCTAAGTTTAAAATGTCTCAAGGGTAGCTAGCCTAATACTTACCTATGAACCTATGATGATAAGATTTGTAGTCAGTAATTTGGAACTGCTAGCCAATGGCCATCTATGACCGTAAGCAGGGTGTATAGCAGTCATCGGCTGTTCCCTACTATTGAATCAGATTTAGGCTACTGAGACACAAGTGGCCTGCTTTGTATCACCTCAGTGGGGAAGGAGTGGGATTGACTCAGGAATACAACACCTATATATATAGCCTTTGCAAAATGGGTGCATATTGAATGCAGAGGTCCCCAAATACATCCAGCTTACCTAATATGATTGTTTGCATCTGTGTAGCTTATACTACAACACTTGATACAGTTTAGTGCTTAAACTAGGGCCTACTAATGAGAATATGCAATTTTATATTGCAGCTATACTCCAAATTAAGATGTGGGTGCAGGGCATATGGACTGAGCTAGAATGTATCATAGGGGCAGTACTGAAAAAATTAATTTGAGGTTAGTTTCATTTTGGTTGCTTAAACCAGGGAGCACAATACAATGCATAGTATCTTTACAAAGCACAGGGTACTAAAAGAGACAGGTTGTGATAATAATCACTTTTGCTTCTGCAGAAGTAGTGGAACTGAAAAGTTATTTTCAAAGTGCTGACAGCATTATAATATGATTTCAGTAAGTTTATTAAATTCTGAGAGCCTGCAGGACATAATAATTTGCGTACTCGTAGAATAGCTGTAGAGAAAATGCTTTTATAACTGTAGTGAAACAAGGAAAGTAAGGAACAAAAGAGAGATGAGAGGCAAGTCTAATTGGTTTATTCAAAGCAAGGTTAGCTTCATAGATGACAATTGCTATACAGCTAATTAAATGATTTCCACGCATTGCTCAAACTGTATGCTGCCAGTATATAATCATGTAGTATGCAATTACAAAATTATGCAGTTAAAGCTGTACAAGTTAAAAAATAAGAAAAACAAAATTCTAAGTTCAGAAAACTTGACTGCTTAATATTATTTATAAACATGGTCAGAAAACCTTGTCTTGATGCATTACTGTTTTCAAGTGTGAGTTTGCTCCCTGGTTTACTTGCACTTATCAGTCAAACTCTACAGGTCTACACCAGTACCTATAAATGTAACTCTGGGCGCCTGCACTCCTTAGATTATCTCATTCATGTTGAGTCTAAATCACAGCTGGGAATAAGCAAAAGGTGTGGCTGCCCTGGACCCAAACTACTGGGGGACACAATCAGCACCGCATAGAAGGGTCAGTGATGCTGTAATTGGCACTAATACTATCCTTCCCTTGAGCTGCAAGCACTAACAGTCATTATTTAAGCAACCGTGGTTGAGATCCAGCTGTATAAAATGATTCACTTGCAGAGTATTTAGGAACTGTAGCTGCCATTAAATTGTACATTATGTTTGTTTCATCCAACTACTGTCTGAATGTACTGTTCCAACAACGTTTTGGACAGTACAAAAAGTTAATTCTACAGCTCCTTGGCAAAGCAGTAAACCACAGTTGTCAGTAGTGTCGATTTCTTGTCTGCCGTTCCAATAAATGGCTACCTGCGTGCATTATGTGCGTCTTTTATCCATCTCCGAGACTTTTTTGCTGCAAAAGCTTTTCATAGTTGAGATGATCCAGCTTTGTATTTGTGCCCAACACATGTGGCTTTCCTTTTCATCCCCTTATATGTATGCAGCGTTACTGCTCCTCCCATAACTAATCCACCTTCCTCCATATTTTCTCTTCCTTGGAATATAATGAACTTTGTTCAAGTCATTTTCATTAGGAATACAGTCCCTCCTCTACTGACTCCCACTTCAGGTATGCAAGATTCCAAAATGGCTTTTAAATCAAGGATTTGTTATTAGTGCATCATCATTTACGGTACACTTCTTGTATGATTTGAAATGCTTCCTACATTGCTTTTTTTCACTTTAGCTCTTAGTAACAGAAGTATTTGTCTTGCTACCCTCTTTTGATTGTGGTACCTTTAAGCTTCTGCCTTGTTTTAAATTTTGGCAACATAAATCGAAAGGGTGAAAATATAAAGTATCTATACATCAAATTTCATAAAATATCTGTATTTCTTAAGGAAGCATTAAGTCACAACAAAACAGAAAAGTCATCATCAACCCCCTTTTTCCTGCTTTCTACATGAGATCAAGCTGTCATGTTAACTGCCACCATCCATCTCTATTGATTCCATGTTATTCTCCTACCTTCTTTGACAGTCATGCCTGACCGTTGCACGGCTTTTCTGCAGTTGTGCCCGAGCCAGCAAATTCTGTTTTTTTTTTGTTTGTTTTTACCTTCTCTGCAATTGGAGCTACTTGGGCTTCTGTTCTGATGTCCTTGTTTCCTATTTTGTCCCACAGTGTGCAACCTACTACCCATCTCAGGCACTTCATCTCCATCACCTCTAGCTTCTTCAGCTGCTGTGCCTTCACTAAGTTTCTGTAGCATACAGTAGAACTGGTCACAACACTGTTTTGTAAAGCCTTACTTTTTACCTTCTTTATCATTCTTCTATCATACCCTACCTTTGACTCTCTGTGCCATTAGACTGCAGCCCCTCTAATTCTAGCTCTGACCTTCTCATTCAGACTTCCCTTCTCTTCAACCACCCCTCCCAGATACTTGAAGCTGTTAACTTGTTACACTTTTTCCTGCTATCTGACTTATTGGCCTTTTCTGATTTCCCCCATTTTCTGCCATGACAACTGTTTTATCTGTATTTAGTGTACTTACTGCAGTGGTGGTGCTGCGGTAGCATTGTCGCCTCACAGTTAGATGTTGCCCGTTCGATTCTCAGTTAGAGCATCTTCTGTGTAGCGACATGCATAAATGGGCGTTCCTTCATTGAAGGTTGTGCGTTAAGCCCGGCAAGCCAGTACGTAAAAATCTTCTGCCAATCTTTAGCGGACTGGAGTTCCGCTGTGGCGACCCCTAACTGGGAAAAGCCGAAAGACACAAACAAAGTTTCATCCCATGTAACTTCAGTTTTGCATTTCATTCCACTCCTCTATCATTAGTTGAAGTTCTTGTTCAGCCCGTAATGCTACATTGTCAGCATTCAGCAATTTTGTTGATCTTCCCCCTCCTACCTGTTTGCTAATGTAGTCCATCACCCATACAAACAGCAGTGGGCTCAGAGCTGAACCCCTGTGAACACCCACTCCCACTGGGAACCCCTCTGTGAGAGGAAACACTGCTCCTACTTAAGTCATTAGGTCCTTGTACCTAGCCTGCACTAATTCTACCAATGTTTCTGGGACTGAGCCACCGCAGGATTGCCCAAATCAGCTTTCTTGGGACTTTGTTGTATGCTTTTTCCAAGTCCAGGAATGCCTAGTTGGACTCTTTCCACATCACTAACTAAGAGACCTTAAATTTCAAATGGGTATACCATCTCAAAACATAATAGGCATGTGAACGACATCACACAGTTTGAAGTTACAAGACAGATCATTATGAGGGGGCTAGGAGAATATATAGATTCTCAAAAATCCTAGTGAATGACTGAGGCAACCTTCCTGTAGCAGTGGTACAGTAACAGCTGTGACAGTATCAATAATTCAGTCAATAGATATAGAGCTTTTGGTTCTGCTATGAAGTGTCTAACAGCAAAACTCTGAGCATCAGAAACACTGAAAACTAATGCCCAAAATGCAGAGGAGGGAAAGGTAATGTGTAAGTGTTTTTTTTTCAGGTGGCAAGACATTCTCCAAACCTATATATACCAACTCCATGATTACACTAAATTGAAGAAAGGAGAAATCTCTTAAAACAAGAGAGTCACTACCAGCGTACATGTAAAAATCACATCAGCAGTGATTTCTTATGGAAGACAGCAATCTGTTCCTCAGGGTATTTTACTTCAGGCTGTTGATGCTTGACTTTCACCTCAGCTACCTTAACTACCATAATTTTTTATTGTAAGGGCTAGCAAAAGTGAAGCATTTTATTAAGCAGAATCTGCAGTTTAACCAGTATGTGGGTAAATGCATATTTAGGTCAAGTTAACACTGTTTGCCATTGAAATCTGTTGGACACTGATCTACTACCTATACATTCATTCCAGTCTATAGACTTTTTTCTTTGTTTCAATCAATAACTTCTTTTTTTCCTTTCTCTGTAAGCTAGGAAGGAACAGCCTGCAGTCTTTCCATACTTTCCAACCATTTTTACAAATCTATCGAAAAAACTTCATTGTGTGTAATAACTGCATCAGTTCACATAAATATTTCCCCTGTCTTTCTTAAGGTAGTTGATTTTTTAAAAAAAATGGTACACAGCTCAAAAAGTGCCAGGTAGAGAGAGTCAGCACAAACATATTGGCATTGTCTTACTAGAAGACCAACAGAGAAACAGAACTATGAGAATGATGTCCTTATGATAAAGACAGACATCACTTCCAACTGTCTGCTGCAATGATGTCTTTACTTGCAGAATTGCATGTGGTTCTAAACCTAGAAGCAGTTATTTTGTTCCTTAGTTTGTTTGTTTGTGTCTTTCGGCTTTTACCTTTCCACTTCTGTCAAGAGAAACAGTTTAGTATGCCTTTCATAACAGAACATGCCAATCTGCAACAGCAAGATATGACAGAATGGCATTAAATATATCAAAATTCAGAAACAATACAAAATGATGTTGTGTGGGCTGCTTTTCCACTGTAATTCTTGCAAATATTTTTAAAGCCTAACACATTTTTACCTTTGTGTATAAACATCAGTGGCCTTTAATACACAGACCTACATTTTAAGTTATTGGCAATCATGTATCATTTTCATAATGCATTATTTGAGTAAGTCAAAGATTCTGCACTTATTTCAAACTCAACACAGAGAAAGGATTCTGTCACAGACTCCATGAAGTTATAATATAAGCACGATCGAGTGTGGCAAGCAGCTACTAAGGAATCAGTGATCTGTGAAACAACTGTATCTTGCATCTCCTTGTTTTACCTGGACCTCTTCTCCTTCGATATATTAATACACTCTGCTGATTCATCATACACTTTCTTCAGTTAATACTAGATCTATTAAGGGGTTCTTTTTTATTTATTCCCTTGTTTTTATTGGATCTGATAATTTTTACTTTTCTGTATACGGAAATGAATAGATAATTGCATTGCGCTGAAAGTTGCTCAGCCAGGCTCACTGCTGAGCTGCACTTTTCAGCGTATCTCGTTAGTACTACTGCACTCTTGACAAGGAAACCAGGGGATGATGATAGATTATTCTTAAACAGTAAGAACAGACTGCTTATAAAATACATTCCTAGTGGTTATGTGATGTTCTGGGCATGTTTACAGTGTTGCACGTAGTAGAACCTTCATTTATTGAAATCGTTCTAGTACTGCCTTACTTGTTTCCCCAGTTATCCCCCATTAATGCCTAAGAAAACGTTAAAGTTAAGTCTTGTTTTCTTTTCTAGATGTATTTATACTGTTGTAGTTATTTATTTGTTTACTCACATTTTATTTTTTACTTATTTTTGAAGTTGGGGTATTTCTTTACTTAATATAACATTGTAGAGAAATTTATTTTGCTTACTTCAGTTTGCTTAGTCTTCAGTACTTTCTGCACAGAATGCGGCACATTTTAACACATTTCTGGTTTAAATAAAAGATTTTAAAACCAAAGCAGAGTGAATAATTTCCAAGTACAGTGAGTGAGTTATAGTTACTGTTTTACTTTATCAGAACTGTTCTTCATGGAACCAACACATGACTGTTTTATCCATAGGTTCACCAGTATTATAGCTGCCTCCCTGAAGACAAGGTGCCCTATGTAAACAGTCCTGGTGAGAAAACACGAATTAAACAGCTGTTGCACCAACTGCCACCACATGATAATGAGGTAAGCAGTTATAAATAGTCCACAGCATGTTTCTTTGCCATTTCAGAAAAAAATGAATTCCTGCTGCTTCGCAAAACTTAAAAAGCTTCATTTATTAGATGAGGAAAAATTAAAAAAAGAATGCAAAATTGGTAGCTAAATCTCATTTTTATAGAACTTCTTATTTTAGCATCTGCATTAATGCATTATATTTACAGGACTTTGTTACAGCTCATAGAAAACAGATCAACTATTATTCACAATACCACGGATGCAACATCCACACGTAAACTATACAATTTGCATAACCAAAACACTTTTAAACTGTATTTAATACAGAAAAATGTCTGTCTTACTTTTTAAGCCTGTATTTGTCCTGCTACTTTGCATATTTATTTATTACATCTGCAGTACTATTCATGCATATGTGCTGTTGAAATAATTTCCATATAAACTGCCTTTGTTCTACAGAGATCCTAAGTATAAATGCCATTATGATTTGCTTTTTCCTGAAAGGACAGTTACATAGGCTGGATTCATAAAGATTATCACAAAGTGTACACTATGTGTACACCTAGTGTAACCCTTCTGAATGACCAGACAGCACAAGCATTGTGGTAGGGATGGTCTTGAATTTAGAAAGTGTACAATATTCGGTAACCTACATGAATTTGGTCTATGGTCTTTTCTATCAGTTCTGTATATGTTTAATGAACTTATCAGAAACTTAAACTCTACACAAAACGATGTTTTTGCTATAGATGGTGAAAAAAATACAAGATATCAGGATTTTTTTTTGTCCAAAAGTTAATGTAATCAAATGTAAATTTGATCAAGTATTGTTAGCAAACAAACATTTGTTAATCACATTGCTTAAATTGTGACTTTAAAGGAAATTTTATACAAAAGTATTTTCTTGAATGAAGTAAAGTTTAAGTATTTCAGAGATGGCAATTTGTTAAATATATGTGAAGATTTATGTTTTGATCCATACTTTGTAATTTTAGAATTACACAATGTGTCTGTACACTCTCCTACTAGATGCACAAAAATGGGTAATGTTAGTTATTATTACCTGTTTAAATTTTGAGTTGTACACGTTTAAATTTTTATGATTTGTTAATTTGTGTGAATATTTTCAAACAGTATGGATTTAGCTGGGAGTTTAGAATTGGTCTTATGTGTGTGTGTGCACACATAGATGTGTGTGTGTATACATGCAAGTTTATGTGCAAAGTTTGGTGGATGATATTGAAAAATGTATAGTTAGCAGGTTATGGTGACTCTGGATAGTAAAGTGAATTTAGATGCACATAGTATTTATTTTCAAAGGCAACACAGCAAAATTAAATAAGATATCTGACAGTTTCTTTTAAAATGAGGTCTCCATTTGTCTTTCTCTGTTTCTCTAGACAGAAATTGATGTCTTCATTTAAAATGTCTTTGTCTGTCACCTGCTCCTTGCTTCTCTGAGATTCTGCTACTGACTTTTTTCACAGCATCCGTGGGTTCTTTCACCACTGAAGTTCCAGTAATGAGTTTAAGGAATATCTGAAATCTGTAGCAGATGAAGCCTTAAAGGGCATTTTGTTATAATCTGATAGCATCTGGACTGTTTTTGTTGAAGATCATGTACTCTCGTATGTGTTGTCTTTATGGTCACATTTAAGACTAACTTCAAGACTGATTATCTGTGTGTGTATATGTGTTCTAAACAAAGGATCGGGATATTTAAAACACTTATCTAAGTCAAAGTACAAATAGACCACAAATAGAAAAAAATGTTAAAAATATCTTTCTACTCTTTGTATTATTATGAAAATATTTATTTGATATTGTTTGGCCCATATAAGAAGAAAACCATGATATAGTCAGATATGTAATCCACAATTTCTGTCCAGCTTTACTGCACATAATATTTCATGCATAGTTTTTTAGGACATTGTAAGTAATATAGACAACTTTAGTAGATCAGCCACTTAATAATGTTCTAGCAGACTCCTTTTGTATGGCTTTGCAAATGTAAGTTTAACTAAATCTGAGTAGATCCCACCGGATGAAGATCACAACTTATTCTTGGCTTTAAACATAAATATATCGCATTTATATCACGAACGCTATTTCATTGGCCCCAGAACATCTAAACATGAAAATATCAAACATTCAGAACAGCGAATTTTTTTCCCATGGAAAAAATTTGCTGCTCCGAAACTGTTTCGGATGTGCTTGTGTTTCGGATGTGCTTGTTCGGCGAAACACATACACACAACACAAGCACATCAAACAAACAGCAACCACACACATACACTTAAATTCCTACATCTAACCCTACACTAAACATACACTACTATCTACCCACTTACCTTAACCCACCCCTAACCCTCAGGTCCATCACTATCGCACACTCACCTAACCCACGCCCTAACCCTAACTTACTTAACCCGCCCCTAACCCTAATGTACAAACAATCGCACACTTACCTGAACCCAACCCGTAACTTTCCACCAGAGTGCTAAGAATAGCGATGCCACAGAAATGGCCAACCAAATTCTTTCCCGAGGAAAGAATTCACTGTTCTGCAGCTTCGCTATTCTTAACATTCACTGAATAGTTTTCGATATCAGAACATTCGAAGTTTTAATACTTCGAAGTTCTGATATAGACCCAATATATCTACATGTATGAGTTGTGCAAGGAGAGGATTCGGTTTTGAATTGCTCTAAATTTAATGCGTGCATTTGCCCTAATCTCAAACTTGGCAATCTAGCAGTTTTACCTAGTAGTCATAAGTAGTTCCCACACAAACTACAACAACCTGAACAACTTACCCTCAGTCAAATACTGTAACACCAAATGATCATATCATCATGGAACTTATAAACAATAACATTGGTAATCTCCAAACTCTGGACCCTACCCAGTCCAGGTTTGTAAAAGGCAGATCATGTCTCCTAAACCTGATAGACATCTTTGAAGCGGTCACCAAAGCCGTAGCTGAGGGTAAGGTGGGTCACACAGCCTATCTAGATCTTGCCAAGGCTTTCAACACCATCCCTCACTCTGGAGTTATAGATAAACTCACTGCACAAGGTATAAATCCCTATGTCACAAGATGGGTTGCCAGCTGGCTCACTGACAGAACCCACACTGTGAAAGTAGCAGACTCTAAATCCAACTTCAGACCAGTGACAAGTGGAGTACCACAGGGTTCAGTCATTGGTCCTCTCCTGTTTAGTATCTACTTATCTGAAGTACAGGCTAACACAGAAGGTCTTTGGCTAACAAAGTTCGCAGATGACTGCAGACTAGAAGCCATAATCAAAACTCCTAACGCTGTTGACATCCTACAAAAGGGCCTCACTGAGACAGATGCCTGTTGTCAAAGCCATGGCCTTAAGCTTAATGCCAAAAAGTGCATTGCCATCCCTTTTGGTAAAAACTCTGTACCCATGAACTACTACATAGGCGATAGTCTACTTAACACCGAAAGTGTGATAAGAGACCTTGGGACACAGGTGGACAGTAGTCTCTCCTTTGATAATCACATCACCACAGTAGTCAGGAAATCCTTCTATGTGGCACACCTCATCACAAAAGGTTTCTCATCCAAGAAAAAGAGGTCATTGTTCCCGTCTACTCATCACTCATTAGACCCATTATAGAGTACAATGCCCCTTTTGGTATGTACCTCACAAGACATCTACAACAACTGGAAAGGCCGCAGAAATACCTCACAAAGAGGATTACCGGCCTCAAACAGATGCCCTACACAGACCGTCTCAAAAAACTCCAGCTTTACTCTGTTGCATATCGCCTACTCAGAGGTGATCTCTGCCTAACATACAAAGCTATGTCAAACCCAGAGCTGTTGGACATGCTCCACTTAAAAAAATCCCAATCCCCTCCGAGCACGCTCTAGGACCTAAACCTTGTCACTACAATAAACAGAACATGCTGGAGTTAAAGATTCCTGTCCCAGAGACTTCCCATACTCTGGAACACACTACCTATCTATATCAAACAAAGCTCCTCATTAGCACTCTTCAAGAAAAATCTTGATGATTTAATGGGAGACAGGAAATTCACCCCGGGGATCACTTCTGTATCTCTGCTTGACAGGGGCACAGGAAAATAATTTTCTTGAGTGGCAAAAGCCACTGTACCATTTGGCTAGGCTTATATAGACCCTTGGGCCAATAGCCTAGTACCTACTTATGAACCTATGAACTTATGAAAAATGTCTAAATGAGTATTACACAAATGAAGAGATTCAAACCAGTCATAACTCTCTGATGCACTAGTTGTAATCTTCACGTTTAATAGCTCACTCATTGTCTGAGATCTTTTCTACCAGTTGTTATGTTGATTGGCTGTCTAGTAGGCTCTGTGGCACCCTCACTAATCACCTGCCTCAGAACCCTTTCAAGAAACATCTGGTATCAAATTAAAATACAGCAGGGGAAAAAAATTCCATACCCCCTAAAATGTGTTAATATTTGAATATACAAGGCAGTCCTTGCCATTGTACCAAAGTATTACTATGCTAATGAACAACTAAAATGTTAGGAGCCTAACCCTTTAATTCTTAAAATACAAACAAAAAAACTCAACAAATGCTTTCTTCACATTCCCTCTAGAAAACCATTTAATCAGTACAAAATCTGCATCAATACCTCCAAGTTGCAGCATTTCTTCATTGCTCCTTCAGACTACTCTTAATGGAAAAGAGACACACGTTTTGGGCTACCAGGTGACTTACAAAACAAACATAGATCAACTACTGTACATACCAGCAATGTTGATGTATTTCTAAAATGTTTCTGATTCCCATCATCTTTCATGCACAATGGCATGTACAGTTCTTACACTCTAAAAGTTCAATAATGCATCCAAACCATAAAAGTTGAAAATACTGACACCTCACCTGTATCTCTCAAAAGTCCCGCGGTACTGGTGCTGCAGTAGCGTTGTCACCTCACAGCAAGACGTTGTCCCGTTCGATTCTTAGATAGACCGTCTTCTGTGTGGAGGCATGCGTGAATGGGCATGCCTTCGTTGAAGGTTGTGCGTCAGGGCTGGTAACTCGGCACATAAAAATCCACTACCAAACATTAGCAGACTGGAGTTCCACTGTGGCGACCCCTAACCAGGATAAGCCGAAAGACACAACAACAACCTGTATCTCTCAAAAAATTATTTCCTCTGCAATGTTTTGTTTAGCAATATGTTCTGATAGGACTTACAGCAAGCACCATTTCATGATTACTTAAATTTTTACCCCTCCTATCTTCCTAAACTGACCTAAACACAATTCAGCCCCTGATAATATCCTACAAAATTATGTAATGGAAAATTATCCCAGCCCCCCTTTAAATAAACCACACCAAACACATAAAGCCATTTGACGAGCTTTATTGAACATTATTGTACAATGAACTTATGCACACAAAATAACATCAATTATCTTCATCAGCAACGATCTCAGGGCAGTGTGACTACTCACCCTGGATGAATATACCTCAGGACAGTGTACCTACTCACCCTGATACCTCCTCCACTGGGGCAGCTTACCTACTCACCCAGCACTTAAATAAGCAGCGTATCTGCTCACTTCCTGACCAAACAATCATTAACCAATGAATAACAACCTTCCTTAGAGAGGGAACAGAAGAGGACAATCCTGTCCTTCTTCTCTGCCTTAAACTGCCCAACATCTTCCATCCATATCCAAAAAAAGGGAGGGTGGGAGGGCCACCAACTCACGCCAAAATGTACCTACTTCCTTTAATCCCTACCACTTAATCCTGTTATAAGTCCCTCCTTCCCCTACATCACTTCCCTTAACCTCTCCCTTTCTCTTTAACCCTTTCACCACTACAGTCCCACTATCCAACCTACCTGCAAAGACTCCAATTAATTCCTAACTTCTGTACCTACCCTCCCCCCCTCTACCCCTGCTCGCGGGACCAGGACAACTTAGTTTGTCCCAAACTACATTTGTCCTGGTCCCCTTTAAATAAACCACACCAAACACATAAAGCCATTTGATGACCTTTACTGAACATTATTGTATTATTGTACAATGAACTTATGCACACAAATCAACATCAATTATCTTCATCAGCAATGATCTCAGGGCAGCGTAACTACTCACCCTGGATGAATATACCTCAGGGCAGCGTACCTACTCACCCTGATACCTCCTCCACTGGGGAAGTGTACCTACTCACCCAGCACTTAAATAGGCAGCGTACCTGCTCACCTCCTGACCAAACAATCATTAACCAATGAATAGCCACCTTCCTTAGAGAGGAAAAATAAGAGGACAGTCCTGTCCCTCTTCTCTGCCACCAGCCTGGTCCCCAGGCTGTTCCACTTCCTAAACCCTAGCACCAACCATACCCTCTAAAAAGAGCTTCAAATGCAGATTAAACAGATCCAATGCTACTTCATTAAGATGGACCCCATCCATTCGATACCAGACCTCCTCTCCATCCCCAAAATCTCTATGTTCAATGGTATACATCCCCAAAATTCTTAATTGCCTAGCCAATCTCTGATTGATGAACCTCCTGACCCTTTCAATCACCCTATAACTGTAAGCATTCTTCCATCACAAACAAGGAACCAGCTCTGACCAAACAATTTCCATACCTGGGTACAACGCCTGTAATCTCAGCAAGTCCTGAAGAATAATATCCACTAATCGCTTTTTGGAAAGAATGCCCAAATCATTGCCCCCCAAATGAATTACTAATTTACAAGGACACCCCACCTTCAATTTAACCTTCTCAAATTCATGCAGCAACCTATCCCACCTAACACCCCCTAACCCCATGCCAAGTCACTGACCACCCTAAATGTGATAAACACATATTTATCCCATCTTCCCTGACTAATGCACACTTCTCTGCCCAGTGGATGTACGAATGCCCCAAGATGATAATATGATTCCCTAAAAGAAAAGAAAAGAAAGTTATTAATCAGGCCACAACTTTATCTAATATATGATAAATATGCATTTGAAGACCACCTCCCCAATCTCTTAATCACTTCAGTGGAACTACCCTCTCTAGCTAAATCTGAAGCCCTACAGATCCTAAAAGAGTGAGCTGCAAACCTATCCACTGGAAATCCCATGCAACGTAAAACCCTCCTCACCAAACATATGAATCTACTACTCGACACCACCTTCCCATCCATGGAGCAAAAAATTAAATCATCTATACTCCCCTTCTGCCTCCTTATGAATTCTTTAGCCCATGTGACTGGACAAAGGCTAGGATTCCTGTCAGGTTTAATCACCACCAAGCATCCCCTACCCAATTGATCTGTCTTACTCTTCCATAATGCAGTAGTAACCTCTTCCTCACCTATGATAACATCCTTCCAACATAGCGAACCTAACAACTCAGAAACATGGAAGGCACCAAAATATAACCATGTACACAACGTGCCCCACATGAAATAATCCAAAGACCTCCCCTTGTAACAACCATAACTCTCTCAACAAAACTTTCAATATAACCCTCATAAGCGGCCATCGAATGTCCCTACATTCCACCACCACTCCCCCCCAACCCCTCAACATTCACCCTAATATCCAAGACTTGGTGAAATCTTGCAACCCTGCTACCTTAGGGAAAATGCTAATAACAGCCAAATTCAACTTGAATATCTGCAAAGCCTTGCCTATCCCCCAAGCATGAGCTACATATCGCAACAGTAATTCCTCCGACCACACCCCATCCTCTTCTGGCAACTGCAAAACAAACTGATTAAAATCAGAAAGAGCCCTACCATATGCCTTCCTCATAGAAGGAGCCCAGGAATGCTGCACCAACTGGCTGGCTACCTCGGCCCAGGATTCCACACCTCCTCCGGCAGGGTTTCTGGCACTTCCTCTGCCCATAGAGCCAACCCTCGAAACCTGCAAAACTGAAATCAGGACAAGCTATCAGCAATCTCATTCTTTATGCCAGGCACATGCACTCCTGTAAAAGAAAAATTTATTAAGAGGCTCTGCAAAATCAATTTACATAATGCCAACAACAACAATCCCAACGTAGCTGTCTTTTTTGTAATACCCTCACCACAGCCGTATTGTAAGAATGAAAAACTACTTGTTTGTCCCTCAAATGCTCCTTCTACACAACAGAAGCTGCCAATATAGGCATTAACTCTAGAAAGGCCATGTCACACCTCCATATCTCCTTCCAATCCAAAGGCCTTTCAGCCACAAACCACTGACCCTCAAAATAGACCCCCATACCGGCACCCCCAGCTGCATCCATAAACAACTGAAGTTCCTCCTGCCCCACCCAGTCTGACTGCCAGAAATAGCTCCCATTAAATTGTTGCACAAAACCATCCCACAACACCAGGTCACCCTAACCCAATGGTGTTTACTCCGACCCCCTTTCAACATATAAGCAACCAACCTACAAACGGCTCACCCTGGGGGCACAGCTCAACAGGCAAAATTCAAAATCCCCAACAACTCCATGACTGAATGAATCCATATCTTATCCTCGCCCAGCATCAAACGTATAGCTGACCGAAGCCTCTCTATCTTATCCTCGGGTAAACAAAACAGTCCCCTCTCTACATCAACCATTAATCCCAGAAATTCTAAGGCTCTTGACGAACCCTCCATCTTATACTGAGCTAATGCTACCCCCAACTCCTCACACATGCTCGTAAACTCTCGCAACCCCTCCTGTGCTCCTACCCTTCCTTCGTGCACCAGCAGAAAATCATCTAAATAATGCACTGCATTTTGTGTTCCCACTCTCTGCTGCTAAATCCAATGCAATACTGTACTGAACTTCTCAAAAGTCACACATGCGACTTTACAACCCGTAGGCATAACTTTATCGAAGTAGTAGTATTGCCTACCCGCATCCCTAGTAACAGCCAATCCTCACTCCTAATAGGCAACAAGCGAAAAGCCGACTCAATGTCAAACTTAACCAGCCATGGCTGCCGAAATTCCCTAATCACTTTCACAGCATCATCCAAGGATGCATAATGCACCCTAACATCCTCATCCGCAATAAATTAATTCACTGAATTCCCTTCCGGATGCAACAAGTGATGTATCAGTCTGAATTCCCCAGCCCTTTTCTTCAGCACTAACCCCAAAGGCAACACCTTGTAACTACTGAAAGGCAGATTGTCAAAAGGACTCATTAAATGCGCCGCCCAACACTCCTTCTCCACCAAAACCTCCAGGATGTCCTCTTTACCTTGAACTGATCGCAGGTTCTTGCAACCCCCCCACCCCCCTCCAACGGTGGACTTTATAGGAAACTCCCCCTGAAATCCTTGTAATATCTCATTCTTGATGGCAAGGCCAAGAAACCAGCAAAGCATAACCTGCAGGACCTCCACCTTAATGGAAAATGGTGCCCCCTTCCTCTATTGTCTCTAAAGAACCCAAGTCCCGAGACCCAGGAAAATTACCCCTACCCCGAACTGGTTGAAACCCCTGCGAGGCGAAGCTTTGCCCACCCTCATGAGCCATAACATTGTAGTTCCATGTAGAAAGGTCTTGCCGACCACAGCAAATGGCCGAATGATAACCTCGACATCTTGAGCAAATGTGTGCAAATTTTCACCCCACCCATGAACAAGAACCACTATTAAAAGACCAACATACACCCGCTGCTTCTCCCTTGCTCACCCTTCTGTTAAAGCCACAATAACTATCCACCATCGTAGCTAACCATATATCCTGATGACGCACCTCCCAACGTAGTGACTGGTCCACAGCCTTCCATTTGCGGAAACGCTGATCATACCAAAGCCACGCATTCCCTGGCCTTAACCATTGTGCCTCCCAAATGGTAAGGAAATATTCTAGAAGAGGCAAGGCCAGTGACCGTTCCTTCTCCAGCTGCACTGCCATAAAGTAAATAAAGCCGACCACTCAATTATCCCATGTCCTTGGCTGAAGCTTACCTACCCTCTTCCTTCCCAATGCCGCTAAAGCTGGCAGCAAATCCTTGCTATTAGACAACTCTGCCTCCACTAGCCATTGGACCCCTTCCACATTGATCAGATCAAACAAATCCACATAATCACCTTTCCAAATTTTTTCTTTGACTGACCCCGGAATGTGCGGAGTCAGGAAAACCACTCCTGCCCCTTGTCCCCAAAATTGGGTGGCTAACCAGTCCCCTTGCCATAGCCCAATGTCAGAGCCTACCTCCAGGTCCAAAACCAAACTGTCCATGGAACCTACACCCACCCCAGTCACATATCCGACAGGGTACCTGGCTCCTTGTGCCAGCTGCCTCTGCGCACCCTCTATCACTTGCAATCCTCCCCTGAGATCCCCAACTAACAGGTCCTCTTCATTCCTACCCCCCACCCACAATCTTCAACCACTAGCTCCCCAGACAATACTGCTGAAACCATTACCTGCACCTTCATCTTGAGACATAGTGGGAGCTGGTGTATCCACTGCAACTACTTGCTTCGCTGTCTGCTGTCTTTTCCCCCGAGCTGGGGTTCTCACTGTGGTGCGCCGCCTCTTCCGACCTGGAGCCTGTTCTGGTTCCATTACCAACTCAGACATCACCACCTCCTGAAACAACTCTTCTGCCTGGGCCACAATAGCTTGCCATCACTGACATAGTCTGGGTAAATTAGCCATCTGTAAGAAAGAAACACATAATATTAATGCTGCTCCATGAACCAAACTGCCCTACTCCACCCCCCAACCCCTGTTATGTTGCCTTGCCCTATGCAACACCTCTCTTCACCAACTCCCCTACCTACCTGTACCCTGCAGTTGAGAGCAACCCCTTGAATAACTACATGCAAAGCATACACTCTAACTACTAACTATTGCACTTGTACATTCACACCCATTGATTAAAATATTCAGCTCCCTGAAACACACTTCACCCTTCAGCTACACATACTTCAGCGACACACACTTCCCTACAGCTACCAACCCCTTTCAGATAAACAAACTGGATGTAAAAAAATAAATAAATAAAAAACAACCCCTTATGCCTATATTCTATCCACCTCCATTGCAGCAGCACAGCCAAACTCCAGCACCATCCAACCAGCAATGAGCCTGGAATCCCCTACTTCTCCACGTTGGACAGCAAAACCCTTGGCTGAACTAGAGGTAATGGCCGTTACCACAAATGCACATGTGCAAACTGGAGGTCCAAACCAAACGGCTGCAGAATGGCAGTGGAACTGAACGAACCCACCAGGGAGCACTAAGAGATCCTCAAACCACTGCCACCAATGTGAATGAGTCAGTGGAGCCATTACCCATCCCCTTAATGGCCCCTATGATCAGTACACATGCGCAAAAACCAGCAGCCTGACCCTGAAGACTAAAGAATGGCCACAGAAGTGCACAAACCCACCAGGGAGCATGAGGAGATCCTCCACCCACAGCCCCCAATGCTAGGAAGTCCAGAACTACAACAAAGGACCCCCACAGCCTCCTGCGACCACCAGGATGTACAAACCACCAGGTTGCTGAGCCACATGGCTACCACCAGACCACATGTCCCTACCTAGTACTGAGACAGCGACGGGTTCAGCGAATCCACCAGATACACCACCAAACTACCAGCAAGCAACCTCAACAACCGCATGACCCTAACAAATACGGAGACAGTGACCGGTCTAATGAATCAACCAGAGACACCACCAGACCACCAGCAAGCAATCTCAGCAACCACATGGCCCTATTGAGTATGGAGACAGTGACAGGCCTAGTGAAACAACCAGAGACACCACCGGATATCAGGAAGCAACCTCAGCAACCCCATGCCTACCGGACCCCCAGGGAATCAAACCAATACCCAGGTAAGCCAAGCACCACACTCATATGGACACTACCCACCAACCATTCACCCACACACACTCTCCTCTTAGTAACCCTTTCAACAACATCCCTACTACAAATTTCTGTCACAACCCTGGACTCCTCAACTCCATCCTCCCCATCAAATTAACTAAGACTAAAGATAAACACAAACAAAAGAGAGAGGAGGGGACTATCTCATTTAGCCTAGCACCCCTCTCTCCTCACCATCCAAGACCTACCTGCATCCACAATACCTACAGATCATCTGGACGTGAGCTAGCTGTTACTTCACCACCAACTCACGCCAAAATATACCTACTTCCTTTAATCCCTACCACTTAATCCTGTTATAAGTCCCTCCTTCCCCTACATCACTTCTCTTAACCTCTCCCTTTCTCTTTAACCCTTTCACCATTACAATCCCACTATCTGACCTATCTGCAAAGACTCCAATTAATTCCTAACTTCTATACCCATCCCCCCACCCCTTTACTCCTGCTTGTGGGACCAGGACAACTTTGTCCCAAACTACATCTGCTCACTAATAATGACTACACCAACCTAAAAGAAGACAAATTAGCACATTTTTTCCACAACCCATCCCAAAACTGTTATATCTGCTCCCAGAATATTATTGTTTAACAAATGCCTTTCTTCTTGCAAAAATTGCAGCGCCTTTTGCAAAATTGCAAACTATCTCTGAAACTGATAATAATATGAATATTACTCCTACTACTAGTTCTATCAGTACAACTACTACTTCTGTTATTAGTAGTAGTACTACTAGAGCTACTACTAGTTCTACCACTGCCACTACCACTACTTCTACTTCTAGTACTACTAATACTGCCATTACTAGTACTACTAATAGTACTATTAATACCACAACTACTACTACTTCTACTACTAGTACTGCTACTACTACTATGATGACTAGTACTATTATTTCTGTTACTGCTACTATGAATAGTACTACTATTAGTTCCTCCACTGTCACTACTACTTCTACTACTAGTACTACTACTACTATTACTAGTACTACTACTACTACTATGACAAGAACTACTACTTTTACTACTGCTGCTACTACTAGTACTAGTGCTGCTAGAACTACTACTACTATTACTACTACTACTACTACTATGATGACTAGTACTACTACTTCTGCTACTGCTGTTACTACTACTATACTACTAATACTAATAATAATAATAATAGTAATAACTAAGGCATGGTCTGGTGTAACTCAATTTTCATTCATATGATTCCTTGAAAGCCTCAGCAAAACATTCCATGGCATCAAAAGCACATAAAACATCATTTTTTATAGAAGTAGCAATTAAAATAGTCAACCAATTAAACAGTCAGTCGCTTCTAATTAATTACACTGTTTAAGCCATCTGGTATTGAAGTATTATACTTCATAATTAATATGATATTCATAGTTCAGGGCTTTGCATTTTCATAGCAGTAATCTGCAAAGAGCAGTTCTACGTGGTTATACAAATCTTGGACTTTCATGAAGACTACAGAAATGAACATGCCCTCTTATCGCAAAAATATAACGTGCTTAATGCATAAGTGATAGGGGGACAACTCCTCCGCTGTTAAGGGACTTTACACGTATACTTATGAGTTCATTTTATAGACATGAATCTATGATGAGCTTGTTTGCCTACTAAGCATGTAAATAGCCCTGAACTTACACCAGTAAGTAACATTTTTTTTTTCAGAATACAGATGATTCATTGGGTGAATATTTCATTTTGGTGGTTGCACATACCAGGACATATTACTGAGGGGGGTTGCTTGGGTGATTGTTCCATTTTAGGAAATGTTACTGAAGGGGGTGCTTGGGGAAAATAATTCATTTGTGTGACAGGGAGGTGCTTGTGCATACATGGTCAGACTGCTAAAGTGATCGCTGGGCAAAATAATTTATTGTGTCATTTTAGTTCTTGTGCATACTTAAGACAAAGTAATGAAGGGATTGCTGGGGGAAATAATTTGTTTTTATGTCAGAAAAGTGCTTATGCATACTTGGCCAAATTATTGAAGGGATTGTTGAGGGGCAAGCTTGTTGATTACAACTCTAATATCAAAGGCAAAAGCATTGCATTTAACAAGCGATGTGCGTAATACCATGCAAATGTCGGACTATGAATTGCAAAACTGCCTTATTAGAAAAGTATGCTTTACAAGATTTCTCATTTGCATCTCATTATTTTTAAGGCCTTTCACCTTACTGTAAATGGCCTTTATGAATCTCACCTTTGCTATGTACCTTCCTAAGCATCAGGAAAACCCTTATCACATTTCCAAAAGTGACTTTGAATACTGGCCTTAATGTAACATGTTTATAAAATAATGTCTTTAACACAGCTATTCTGCCAGAAGTATGCAGTAATTTCTACTAGCACAGTGACTTTTATTAAACATATTTATCCAGTGGGCATTCTTTAACATGTAGTGCAACAGAACTTTCATTTCTTCTTTTCAATATATCTCTTTCATATTTTTTTCCAGTCTAATCTTATATTTCTTTCTGGTTTTAAAAGTATACACAAGACTGCAAGGACACTTAAGAGCATAAGTCACAGTTTACTATTACAAATAGATTTCTTTATACTGCAACGTTAGTTTCATTTATTTTATCAAAACTGTTAACTCTGTTATCACAAAAAGAAGAAATGTCACAGAGAGTGCTGCTTTAGCTAAGGATATTTTATAATGTAATTCTGATGTAGCAAATTGATTCCATTTCAAGTAATCACTTAGATTCTTATGTCGCTGTAGGGGATGTCTGACATTTTAGTCAGACTATGTGATAATATATCATCATTCAACAACGACTTCTATTATTTCTTAACTAACATTACAAATTTTTTACTAGAGAGTTACTGTTTGCCACAAAGTAAATACTACATTTACTATTTGTGTGCCTTGTGGTATTATCACCCTTGTAACACACATGCTCTCTTCTAAGGGGTTAATCTCTAGCTTTAGTACTAACTTTCCAATAAGGTAACATAATTTTATGTAGCAAATTGATTCCTTCATGAATGATCTTCATAATATTATTGCTTAAATTAAAAATCACTTCTTCTACTATACATTCTTTTTCTTCTCAATAATTTGGTGTATAGTCATGAAGATGGGAGGAGAGGAAATAACAACTAGTACCATGTACAAACTTAATAGTAAAAATACATTTTTGATACAGTGTACTGACTATTCTGTAATTAATACCTTTAAAGCGTATGTTTAAATAATTGATCTGACTTCTGTCTATAAAATCAGCACTTTTAATACAAACCCTAGTACCTCTATTATTTGATAAGGAATTTTCAGTGCTAAGGGTGCCCCCCTTTGCATATAAAAAGTAAACCATCTGTGCATCTAAAACAGTATAAATCTTGCCTTTAAGATGTGACCGCAAATTTACTCAGATTCAGTCAAACCTATATATAAATTAGTATACGTTCGAGCAAGGGAGGTATCTGAAATGGTCATATACTTCACAATTAGAAATTAAATAACTGTTTATTAAATACAAAGTGATAAGTTGTATCATGTATATTTTGACATAGAAGAATTTCTGAGAAAATAGAAAATATTTCATTACCATGCTCATGTTGAGTGTTTCTCTAAATAGAATCCATTTCAACTGTAATCTGACAATATGACAATACTCTTTGCAAAGGCTTGACATTTGCTGATCCAGTGCAGTTTATGTAGGAGTCTACAACCTGTTCTATGAGAGTTTTCTGCAAGCACCCATACCTGCTCCAATACCAAGCAGTAATTGTATAAGCTTCCATGAAACCTGAAACTGGAAATTAGCAATGCATTAGTACTAGAATTATGTATACTAAAATGATGAACATCATGTTAGGTTAACTTTAGTTTCAAATAAACTAAAAGCATTTTTTAAATTTTCTACCAATCCTGTCCAGATGACTATTTGTTCATATGTTCATAAGTAGTTACTAGGCATGCAGTCCAGGAGACAACTAATGTACCTAACTCAAATTCCCCAAAGCACTGTCTGGTTAAATGACTTGTTGATGGTCTCAACAGTAGGTAAATTAAGGCTAAGTGAATCAAACCTTGTACCACTGGAAGTAGATCATTAAGAGTGCAAAGCCTCAATCCTACTTGCCAACTACCAGAACTATTTATTTATTTATTTACATTTATTTATTTATTTACATTTGTTGACCGGGAGTGTCCGACTGGACGCAGGTCCATTTTCAGCGGAGGCCTGGGGAGAAAAGCTCCACAGTTAAAATAAACAGACAGTAGTTACATTGGATTACATAGCGATTAACAATATCACATAGCAATTACTTACAACATATTTACAGATGAAGAACATAGTACATCAGTAGACAACTAGAATCTTTATCTGTGAAGTACATAACAGACATTAACAAATGTTACAATAAGAAGTTCCTGCTGTATAATAAGTACTAGGCTTATGAGCATCTGAGCTTTCTATAATCAAGGTAGTTAGTGGAGTGGAAAGAAAGGTAGTGGTTGGATGGGGTGGGTGAATTTAGAGTGGGAGTTGCAAGGGCATAGCCAGCATGTTTTTAGGTGCGCTTTTAGTAAAGTTTTGAAGTGGGTGCATGATGGTATGGAGGTAATTGTGGGCAGGAGGGAGTTCCATAATTTGGCTATGGTGCAAGGGAATAGTGCTTCACCAGCAGAGTTATTGGCTTTAGTGATCTGCAAGTGATTTTTGTTGCTGGATCTTAGTGATCTGGTGGTGCGATAGGGTTGGAGTAGATTCTGGAGGGATGGGACATTTAGTGGATGGTTTACTAGTTTGTGGGCGAGTGAGAGTTGATACCATTGAAGGAGGTGAGGGAGTGGTTGTTTGCTCCATGGTCAAGCCAGCCCAGTTCAGCAAGTGAGAGACAGTGGTGACTACTTAATCTAATTTAGTAACTACACCTCAGTTGTTTGGCATAAATATGATTTGACAGTGCCTCATTCTTTTCTACAAATCAAAAAGCCCCCCTAAGATGGCAGTGACTCTAAAAAGTGATATCCATGTTACTCCAACACCTATCATCATACATCAGAACACTAACCCACAAGGTAACAGCCTGCACATACCAACTTAAATGCATTCATATGTAAATCTAACTGTAGTGTTTAGTCCTACTGTCAAAAGAAACACCACTAAGTGAACAAGAAATTTGTCCCTGATTCCTAAACCCTCATTCCTTTCAAAAGAGAGTCAGATAAAGTGAAGTTTCTAAACCCCTTTGCTAAAGCCCTGCTAATCCTCCTTATAAAAGTATGATCTGGTCTAAGTATCCAACCACCATTCATCTTCACATACACTAATTCCAAAAGAACCCTTCCCTACACCTTTATTCAAGCCTAAACAAAATGAATAACCTCCCTCATCTTCAAAAATTTTGGAACCAGCCACTGGTTTTCTCTCTCAGTAATATCTGATTCATTTCTCAGAAGCTGCTCCATCTTGATTAGGCCCATTGCTTCATGACTTTGACAAGTTGACAAGGCACCTGGCTTTTCATAACCTGAGAATGGATTGATACTCAAATAACAATCTGATAAGCTGTCAACACATCATACCAATAGCTAGAAAAGCTTCTGTTGATACTAATTCATTACTATGGAGATATAGAAAGAAGTATCAGGTCATTGTGTGTTCAGAGGTACTTGTATGTCCTCATGTCTCGGTTGATGCCTTCAGGAAGGTAATTTTTTTCCTAGTTTTTCCAGGGTATTTTTGGTTTGGTTATTTATGTTGGACTAATCCACCTCTAATGTGATGGATAGCAGAATTTTCATAAGACAAGTGTTCCAAAGAGTAACTAGACTTTCCATTTATGTTCTACTAATGAGACCATAATATAAGTGTGAAAACTATCATTTCTGTTGTTATTGGAATCTGTTTTTAGTAGTATGAATGTATTAATGAAATAAAGAGTCATTTTTCATTCAAAACAGTATGTACTTAATAGGTAATTTCCATGCCCCATAATGTGTGTACTTTTTTACAATAAACTGCACTCGGTTTTGTGAGAGTCTATTTCGGACCCACAGTTAATGTAATGGATATCAGGTTTTCCATAAGTAGAAGGTTTCAGAAAAGAAACATTCTTTCTGATTATGTTGTAGTGAAATATGGCATTATTGGACTAAATGTATTAATAATTGCTTATAACTAAAAGGTTATGGTAGTGTGAAAATCAAATGAACAGATGCACTTGTATGTATTAAAAGGTCATTTGTGTACCTCTCATAATGTCTTCGTGAAGGGAGGCTTGCAGTTTTTGTTTTTTCACAGATGGCCTGTTTTGCAATGGTCTTTCTAATTTTACTGAAAATAAGATAAATGTGTCAAATGCAAAAAGCACAAAAATCACAGAAAACGGTCAAAAGGGCATGAATAACATGAAGAAGCTTTTATTTCATTGGAGTTTGGATGAGCTAACTGCAATAATAAATTACATATGCCTGGTTCTTTAAGCATACTTTCATATTTAAAGAATTTGTTCTGAAGAAGTTTACATAACGGAAATTAAAAGCACAAATCCAGTTAATAAAGAGATGTTCATCACATTGATCACTGCTGCAGTAGCCTTAGCAATATAGTTTATATCCTGCCAAGGGTATAACACTGGTCCAGCTGCCAGAGCTTCAGGCCACCGTCTACACACTTAAACCGTTATGAGGCTCAAGCTGAGATGCCTAAAAGTATGGGTTTGAGCACCAAACCCTTCATGGTTTTCCTGACGTTGAAAACAGCGGTCCTCTGTAGCCTTTTGAGGATCGACAGCCAGCTTGTGCTTTTCCATTGCTGGGCAGATAAGTTCCCTTTTGGGAAAACCCTTTCACATAAAAAAATGTATTGTTTTAATGTATTTTCCTGCTTAGGAAAGTTGTTTTTAATTTAGGAGTATGTGTTTTAAGAGTGTCACAAGCTTTAACTACACTTTTAACAAGAGTGCTTTTTCTTTCAGTTTAAAAGCTATTTAATGTAGTTAAAAAAAGTTTTCCTGTGGATAAATTGTGTTTATTTTACTTTTTGGAGATAGCAACATGTATTATAGTACTTGTTGTGTATTTGTTAGAAAAAGGTGACTTTTAATAGCTGTACATTTTTGCCATATTATGCTGCTTGTTTTCACAGGAAAGAAGCACAGTTTTCATCTTGACCATGTAGCAAACAACCAGTCCCACAGCTGGTCCTGCTTCCAGCCACATAAAGAAGTGAAGAAAACAGCTTGGCCACCACAGTGGGCTAGCAATTTGCCTCAGCTGCAAGTGGGTGCATCTGCTGTGGGCAAAGTTGTTCCCTCAGACTACTCATCTTTGACCCTCAGATCCCTCTGGTGTCTCACCTGCAGTCACTATGGACCTGGGCTTATCCATAACCTCTGCAGCTATTGGGGTCCCTTCAGTGGATGAGGGAGCAGCACTATTTTCACTCCAGACAGAGAACAGGGAAGGATTCTCAGCTTAGTCAGAATGTTGTGACCATCCCCAGAGCAGCTCCTGCCAGTAACAACACTGTTGTTCCAATTTTTCCTGTCAAAATGAAACAAAAACCTAAACATGTACCTACTTCCTCTCAAATTTCTCTAGATAGGAGGAGTTTGCTTGATCTGACTTGTGTTTAATTCAGGCTATTAATCCTTCTTATAAGGTGCTTTCTGGTTAAAGAATAAGGGATGCTCTTTTTCCTGAAGAGATTCAATATTTTGAATCTTGACAGGAAGATGAAGGGACAGATGCAGGGTTTTCTCCTCAGATCTCTGATTCAGGCTCAGAGTAGAGCACAGTAGCAGATTCTCCCTGAGGGGGTCTCTCTCTCTCTCTCTTTACCCTCTCTCTGAAAGTATTTCCAGAGTGTGCTAGTGTTTTCAGTGAGAGAATACTTTGGTTTTTATGTCCCTCAGAAAATACTATGAGCTGTTACAAATGGAATTTCCAGAACCTTCACCCATTCCTCCAGTGCTGTCAGCTTTGAAGGATGTGTGTTTTACTGCCTGCAATTTTCCTGATAGCCTGCTGCCCCTTAAAAGGGAGGTTGAATATATAAAGTTTCTTGGTCTTTTAAGTTTTTTATACAATCAGCCCCAAACTTGACCCAACAGCTACAGCTTTATTTATTCCTTCTGCTGCTAAACATTTAGTTAATTGCAATCCTACACCTTCTGACAAGGATTGAAAATAATTCATAAGTAGGGGGAAACTGTATGATTCTGCAACTTTCATTTTCAAAATTTTGAATTGTCATTTTCATATGTTAGAGTTTATTCTGACTATTTGTGAAAGCATGAAGAATGTCTTGTCTGAACTTTCTTCTTGTGAGGAAAAATCTGCTTTAAATGGTTCAATTTCTTCCATTTTATTCTTCACAACTCATTGTATAAAGTGTGTATATGGCTCTGCTGAAACATCTTCCAAAGCTATGGCCACTAGTACTGTTTAGAGGAGGTTTGCCTGTCTGTGTTCTCAGAACTTCCCAGATGATGTGAAAATGAGATTTTATATTTGTGTTTGGATAGAGAGTTTCTGGTCCCTCTGTTGTAGAGGTTATTTAAAAAGTGTGATGAGGGGGGTAAACTGATACAGAGAATTTTTTTTTTTTTACAATTGTCCAGTCCTCCTTTTCTAAAGTTTCTAACGGATTATCTTACCTCTCATCTGGTTTTGGCAAGAAACTAAATAAAGAATCTCAGCAAAATGCTGATAAACAGACATTTTAGAAAAATGGCAAGGGTTTCCAAAAAGACTACTGGGACCCAACCAAAGCCAGGGACAGTCCAACACGTCAGAGTGACTATTTAGGGGACACCCCAGCAGTCCCTTTTCCTTTCCAGGAAGTCTGAATCTCCACTTCTCTCTATGGTAAGAGAGAGTTTCAAATAAATGGGTTCTGAAGATTACTCATCAATGTTACAGATGTCAATGGGAGGAAATTCCTTCTTTCCAGGGGATGAGCCCTCAACCATCAGACCAGACTGTTGTACTTTCCCTCTGCCCTTCAACATATGTTGTCTCAGAGAATGGAAAAGCCAGTTTCTCTTTCCTAGTTTGAAAAAGGGGTTTATTCAAGTTTGATTTTGGTGTCAAAGAAAGAAAATGCTTGGCGACCAGTTCTGAATCTTTCTTTCTTTCATAAATCTATTTGTGATAATGCCCAAGTTCAAAATGTTGTCACTTCAAAATCTGTTAGCCCTTCTTCCTCACTTAAGTTTCCTGGTAATACTAGATTTAGAAGATGCTTATCTTCACATCCCTATTCACCCAGACTTCAGGTGTTTCTAAAGGTTTTCTGTGTCTGGATCACATTATCGGTTCTCTGCCTTACACTCTGGACTATCTACTGCACCAAGAGTGCTCACAAAGTGCCTAGGTCCAGTTATTGCTTATTGCACACTGCAGGATGTCTGCATTTTTCCATATTTAGACTACGTGCTTATGTTTGAAAGTTTTTTTTCCCAAAGCATCAAGAATCTCTTATTTGTGTGACAGGTCTCTTACTCAAGCTGGGATTCCAAAAGAACACTCAAGTCTTTTTTGTCTTTATCACACAGGAGTATGTTTTTTGTGGTTTCTTCTAGACATCTCCGTTCAATGACATTTTCTTCCACAGGAAAAAAATAGATATATATCTAGATATATTTCTAGGGCTTTCCACACTTTACAGTCACTGCAAGGGAATACCTCAGGATTTTGGGTCTCATGGCATTTATGATTATCATGATACCCCTAGCAAGACTTCACATGCAAACACTACAGTTATACCTGAAGTCTCTTTGGTCCCAGCAGCAACAGACGTTTTCTTTTCAATTACAAGTTCTGGGTTTGACAGTTGAGAAAAGTCTTGGTGGAGACAGTACATTTCCCTAAATCCAGGTCTCCAATTGTTCTTCCCTGCTCCAAAGCAGTCAGTCACTACAGACACCTTGGATTTTGTTTGGGTAGCAGTTTCAGGAGTGGTAAAAGGTGTGTGTAACACCATTTACAGACACGAGCTCATAAATATAAGAGGGATGCTTGCCCTGACTGAGGCACTGTACTCTCTGAATCATCTTCAGCCCCCTTCACCTTCTCTAGTTTTTACAGCCAATGCCATAATCAGGTGGTACATCACCTAGCGAGGGGGAATCAAGTCTTATTCCCTTTACAGACTACCCATGTTAGCTGGGGGTGTAGCACAACCTCACTCTACAGGAAGCCTGTGTCCAACAAAGCAAAATTGTGTGGCAGACAAGCTAAGCAGAACAAAGGCAGAGAATCATGAATGGAAACTAGATCAGGGGTCTTCCAAGATTTTAATCCACAGTGTGGCCAACAATCAGTATAAAAACAGAAAATATATTATCAGCAAAAATAAAAACACTGCTCTAGCACCTCGGCCTACAGGCCTTCTAGGAGTTCTTCCAAGATTTGATTTAGCTGTGTGGTGTTCCTCAAGTAGCCTTCTTTGTCTCCTCTCGAACAATCAGCTAGCAAAATTCTGCTCCAGGACTTCATGCATAAAGGCATGGAAGAGAGATGGCTTTTCTTTTCCCTTTACAGGAATGTTCCTTTATGTTTTCCACCAATATCCAGGTTACTTTTGAAGATTCAGAAGGAATCCCCCAAGATCATTGCGGTGGGTCCCATCTGGCCCTGGCAACAGGGGTTTCCCCTTCTTTTGGAGATGACCAGGGCAATTACCACAAGATTCCTCAAAGAGTAGATCTAATCACATAAGAACAGGGGTGTTTGATGCACCCCAATCCCAATCAACTTAAGCTGACTGCCTGGATGTCAATTTCCTGTAGGCAGCTGTTTTCTGAGGACATGCAGAAAGTAGTAATGGAAGCAAGAAAGCCTGCTACTAGAAAAATCATATATTAGTGAATGGGAAAGGTTTTCTAGTCAGTGCCAGCAACATAACCAGTTCCCAATCAGGGCTACTATTTCTCTGGTTTTACAATATTTATGTGAGTTGCTATCCTACGGCTTTTCTAACTCCTCCATCAAAGTTAATTTATCGGCCGTTTCAGCCTATCTGCCCATGGATCCTCCTCTTTCAAGGCATTCTGATGACTAAATGATGTTGAAAGAGAAGTAAACACTTGCTCCATTTGAACAAGCACATCTGGATAACATGAGTTTGTTGTCTGGAAAACTGTTTTACTGATTGCCCTGACCACTGCAAGAAGACTGTCTGCATTGTAGGCTGTCATGGTGAGATAACTCTATCTCGTTTTCCAGAGATGTTTTTTTCAGAGCTACTCCTTTTATGCTTGAAGTGGTATCTAAGTTTATTTTAGCTAAACTATCAATCTCATTTTCTTTCCTTAACCTAAAAATGTGGGAGATAGTATACCTTGGATGTTAAAAGACAACTAGGGTACTGGTTTTCAGATCAGTGGTTGACTTAGTCACTTCTATTGTGTCTGTCTGTGCTGTATTACTGTGTTGTATTACTGTTATTGTAGAGCTTTTCTCCCCGGGCCTCCACTGAAAATGGGCTCATCTTTGCCCAGCCAACCTTCCTGGTAAACAAATGCAAATAAATAAATAAATAAAAGGGGACAGCCTGTGTCAGAGCAGACTGTTTCAGGCAGGGTCAAGGCCCAGTCTACCAGGGCCTTGGCTTCATCTGTCATTATTTGGAAAGGGTTGCATTTTAGAAGTTTTCCAGAAGCAACAACTTGGTCCTCTTAACATATTTTTACAAAGCGCTTCAAGCTTGATTGCTTCCAAAGATTTAGATAAGGCTTTACTAGGACCATTCCCCAGTGATTCCTAGACCCTCCTGCTTCCACCACCCAAATGTTGTAAGCTAGGTTAATCTACCCATATAGCTAAGGCCACTGCAGCAGTGATCAATATCATGTTAATAGTACAGTTGTGTAAGTAAATTTAACATAACAGTAGGGGTTCAAATGATCATAGCTGCAGTAGCTGCTCCGTCCCTCCATCCCGATTTTTGTTATTTGACTTTGCTAGGATGTGTATATGTGCATATACATATATATTTTTATTCCTAGCCATATCATGTGAGGACTCAACCTCCTTTTCTCAATTATCATGAAAAATCTGAAGGACTGGGCATGTCTTTAGGCATCTCATCTTGAGCTGCCTAATGGTTTCCGCCCATGGTAGGTGCCATGAAGCTTTGGAAGCTGGCCAGCTGTTATATCCTTGTCAGGATATATAACCCGTATAGCTAAGACTACTGCAACAGTGATCATTTGAATATCTACTTACACAACTGTACTTTACTTGTGCCTCTTTGGCATTTCACAAACACATAGTTTATTAGTGTAGTTCTCTATGATTCAGCAAACTAAACATTTGGAAGGCAGTGCTTCTATTTTTAACAGCAGCAGAAATTTTATCAGACTCAGGATTTAGACAATGTTGGTCAGGAGCAGATGTTAAAAGTGCTTTCTGTAAAGCTGTAAATTGACTGTCATCTACGTTTAATTTATGAACACAGCATCTGTAAACTTTTCTCTTCCTCTGAGTATTAAAATCCATCCTACATTATGCATTTTACATTTCAGGAATGGAATAGTTTTGCACATATTTCCATGGATTGTAGGTGCATGGCATGGGCTATAGTTATCTCTAATTGTCACGGTGCATATGTGTGTGTGTGTGTGTGTGTGTGTGTGTGTGTGTGTGTGTGTGTGTGTGTGTGTGTGTGTGTGTGTGTGTGTTGTTATTTTGCTGCTTAAACTTGTGTGACGTTACCTAAAGTTTTTATAGGAAAAGGGTGTATAATTCCCTCATATAATTTTGACATTATGTATTTATTAAGTTACAACTATTAGAATTTTGATAATCAGTTTGTTGTAATATATAGATTTGCAGTGGTTCTTGTATGCATTGTGTTGCAGTTCGTGTTTTTTATTTACATTTAAATTATTGTACTATTAGATGCATTTATTCATATAAATTAGGTGAAGCCCTTATACAAAGCAGCAGAGTGCATACTTGATAACAGAGGAGTGTTGAAACTTTCCACTGCACTTGTTTACTGAACATTCATTTACCCATGTCTTGTGTGGTATGGTTTTAGACCGGCAATAATTTACACTTTAAATGAAGACAGTATAATTTACAGTGCTTTAACATAAGACCCCAAAAAAGTGCAAAAACTGTTAGCTTCAACAGAAATTTGTTTTGTGCATCCTGCTTCGTTTTGCTAATTTTTTTTTTTTTTTTTTTTTGCATGAATGGTATATATTTATATATTTCACTCTGTGAAATAAGATGCTGGTGTACAAATGTTCTTCATGTAACATTCTGGCCAAATGTACAAGATTCAGCTTTGTGTCTCATCCCTGACACAGATACAGCAGTATGTAGCAAAATACTGAAGGTCTCATATAATCCTTAGTTATTAAATATGTAATAAATTATTTTTAAGCATAAACATTTGTTGCGATAATCTTGTCTTGTAACAGTTCATTACAAAGCATTATAAGCATTCTGAAGATTCTTCCATTCATCCCTTTAAACCCCAGTCCATTGTTATCACACCCAGTAACAACCTGAATGCTTCTAGCATATTCTCCTTGTGCTCAAACATAAATCATACAAAGCACCATAATAAAAATAATTCTAAATTCATATTTTTTGTGCTTTGGCTTTGTAAGGAATTTGCTGAAACTCTGTGTTTAGATTTGTACAGTGCTGTAAATTTAAGTTAATTAGTTAAACATTAATCGCCATCCTTTTGACCTGTATTTTTTTCTTTTCACTAATTCAGCTGGGTACATTATGATCTAACATCAGCAAACACGTAATCATTTTTTTTTACTGATATCACCAGTTTAAATAAATTCCTGGCCCTTTCAAAAAGGAGACTTTCTGTTTTGCTTGTCTTGGTACTCACAATAGGATATTAATTCTCTTTAGTGGAATACCCAAGGAGAGAGTGACAGTCAGCCTAGAAATATGCCTGACCTCTTTGACTTTTTGTAGCATAAACTAGTAGGAATGTTTCTACAAAGTTATACTTTTCTTTCCAGAAATAGGGCAGCCCATAATGTAGAGTAGAAGAATAAAATGTCTTTATTGGTGATGGGTATTTCACTTTAATATTTGTAGAATTTTATAATAAAATAATTAGACAGTCTGTAATATACAATATATATATATATATATATATATATATATATATATATATATATATATATATATATATATATATATATAAAATGTAATATAATATACAATATAATAATTAGACAGCCTCTATCTATATACCTCCAGGGAACAATATTTCTGTCCATGAGAACATTCTCTCATGGATCGCTCAATATGTACCATACAAAACCATTATCCTTGATGACGTAAACATAAACTGGGCTAAACTTACAACTACATCTCTTAATCTCAGCCTCAGTCTTCACAGCTTCCACCAACTCATCTCCTCCCCTACTCCGACTAACAAAAGCTCCTTTACTATACCCACCCTAGACTGGATCCTTACCTCAGATCCTAACTTTTATCACAACCCTGGGACACTTCCAAACTCTTTAATCAACCATTCTCCTACCTGTATCCACAGATTCTCCCAGCATCCTCCTAAAGACCACCTCTACAGAGAATGTTGCAAACTCACCCACTTCAATTCATATACTTTTAAGTCTAAATTGTCTAGCATAAACTGGCCCTTCCTTCATTACCTTCCTCTCAATGAGGCTGTAAAATCTTTCAGTAAGGCATTTCTAGACATACTTAATTCACTAGCACCTACCAGAGTAATCAGAATAAAATCTAACTTTGCCCCTTTGCCCACAAAACATACCTGCTCCATTATGCATAAAAGAGACAGTGTCTGGAAAGCCTGGGTCAAACACAAATCCCCTTCCCTAAATCAAAAATACAAAGAGCTTAGAAACTTGTCACTAGTCAACAATGATAAAATATATATATATATATATATATATATATATATATATATATATATATATATTCTATTCCACCCAATATAACCCACAAAAAAATCCAAAAAGCTTCTGGACAACCATTAATAATCTTCTGTATCCTGGCAACCCTACCACTCCCAACCCCTTCCCACGTAGTACAGCTACTGAAACAACTACTCTTCTTTATTTTATAGAAACAATCCAAAAACTAATTTAAAAGAGCAATACTTACTCTACCCCTCCCTCAATGCCCAAGAAACACTTTCCAATACCTTCTCATTTAAACCAGTTCCCTCCACCTTCATCAAATCTCTCTTGACCAAACTCAAAACCTTGCTCCCCCTCTACTGATAAATTACCTTCTTACTTTCTTAAAATTGCTGCAGAATTCATTGCCTACCCATCTCTATACTCATAAATCAATCTATTACTGAAGCCTGTGTCCCTGACATATGGAAATCCTACTTTACAATCCCACTACATAAGGGTGGAAACTCTACTGACCCTTCTAATTGCAGGCCCATTGCCATCCTGTCCCCCATCTCCAAAATTTTGGAGTAGTGCATACATATCCTGTTACTCAATCACCTGCTTGACTATAACCTGCTAACGTCCACACATTATGGTTTCAGGCCCCACCAGACTACATCCACTGTACTACTTTCTTTCACCCAAACAGTAGCTGAGGCCTGTGACAACAACATGCTGATCTCCTGCTTATTCCCTGATCTCTATAAGGCCTTTGATACTGTCTCTCACTCTAAACTTGTAACTAAACTCTCTGAACTCTGTCTCTCTAGCTCCTCTGTAAACTGGTTTTCCAGCTACCTCTCCAATAGGCAACAATCTGTTCAGTGGCAAACTGTCTCCTCCCCTTTCCTTTCCAGTCAACACAGGGGCTCCTCAAGGATCAGTCCTGGACCCCCTCTTGTTCAATATTTTCTGTAACAAACTATATTCTACTTGTAAGCTCTCAACACTATTACAATATGCCATTGATTCCACACTTATCACCACTGCCCATAGTATTTCTGAACCCTTAGCACTCACTCAGGAAGCCTTCTCATCTATAGAAACATGGTTCTCAGACAATCAGCTAGTACTAAATTCTAAAAGAACAAAACTCCTTCTCTTCTTTCCTAGAACACTGGCACAACAAAAATCTTCTTTTGCCATCAACTACTTAAAATACTATCATTAAATCTAAACCTTATAGCAAACTACTTGGCACCATTATTGACAACAAACTAAAATTCAACATACACATCCAACAATGTATAAAAAAAAAAAATGACCAGAAACTTGGTCTACTTTACAGAAATGTAAAATTCCTTTCACCAAACTCTTTCTAGCTCAGTCAATCGTCTTACCTTGTCTACTCTATGCTTTCCCTGTCCTTTCTACTATTCATTCTACACTACTGTCCAAACATAAACAAACATAAAGTAAAATAGGCAGATTTGCCACTAACCTTCCCCACAATTCCCATCACTGTCTCGCCCTTGACACTGAATTTTTTCATCAAATATTACTACTTCAGTTACATATCACACACTCCATTCTCTATAATCCCTCTTCCTGCCCCTCTTTCTCCAACCTAGTATCTTACTACACCCACCTTCGACACCTTCACACAACTGACAAGCACCCTCTTGACATCTACAAACCTAAAAAGAACATTTAAAGGTCCCTTTACAAGTACTCAGTAGCTCATGTCTGGAACACACTCCCTCTCAGTATAAGAAGTACTCAGTAGCTCATGTCTGGAACACACTCCCTCTCAGTATAAGAAGTACTCAGTAGCTCATGTCTGGAACACACTCCCTCTCAGTATAAGAAGTACTCAGTAGCTCATGTCTGGAACACACTCCCTCTTAGTATAAGAAGTACTCAGTAGCTCATGTCTGGAACACATTTCCCAAAAGCACCAGTTTGAGAGAGAACTAAAACACTATCTGCAGAAGACTTGGTCCTACCCTTATCAAGCCCCCACATGACAACTATCTCACTTACTTCTCTTCTGCTCTATTTGAACTGTCACCTCTTTTTTGTCTTGTTCTCTGACGTGTAATGTCACTTTTTAACCCTCTTGTATTAAAAACACAAAAGTTATTCTTATGCTATGTCCCTTATGTTTAACTACTGAGAGTACCTCTTTACATTGTATACTTTTGTAATGGTATTTTCATTGTATTATAGTGTACTATGCTGTGAGCTGCATCTTATCTTTATTGTATGTGCTTGTACATTAGACCACTATGTATTCGTTTATCTTTTGCATGACTTTAAATTGTCTGGAGCTTTTAACAAATGGCAAATAAATAAATAAAACAAAACAGACAAAGGCTGGTCAGTAAATGTTTGCTGTCAGTAATCTACACTATAGCCATGTATACTTACACCTCAAACATAACTGAAGTATAATAACTGATGCAGTTATCTTTTGTTTATCTGAGACTACCTTAATAGCTTTTACTATAAGTGTTACTACTACATCATCTATTCTTGTTCCAGTTACCTTACTACTTTTTTCTGTAACTAGCATTCTGTTTTATATGAGATATCTGATTGCCTTAATGATATGTTCACTCTCTAGGTATGGTTGTGGAATTTACATATGTAATTTGCATGCAGAATTAAGATATGTGATAGGAAGGGTCTGCTGCATTTAAATGCATGAGTCAAGACGTTTTAGTACAATGAAACTGTTTTTGTGTTTTTCATTGTGCTCTAACTGCATGTCATTTGCATTCAGAAGTAAATGATAATGCAATTCTAAAACTGTATATCCAACTAAAATAATGCAGCCTTGCCTGTTTCAGAAACTCTATATGGTGTCCTTACACAACATGTGCATTTGGACTTTGTATATTTTGGTCACTCATTCCAGCCATTGTGCAAGCATCTGCCTTACATCTCTGGGGTCTGCTGTACAGTCCTGATTTCCAGATATTTCTAGGAGGAGTCTACATACACTCCCAGTGTTTGTTTCCTGCCTTCGACAAAATATATATGGGTCTATATTAGAAAGACAAAATAGGCGAAACCTATATGATCGACACATAAACGTCGATCTACAAAAAGAACAAAGGACGGAAATGCCGAAAGACACAACACCAAACATATTTCCCTGGCCAGCAGGGTGATTGTGGAGATGAGGAAATATATCCTTTTCCTCACTGTAAAGCGGTCTCAGAGTTGGTATATATAAGTGGGGGGGGCAGTGCAGGGGGGGCTTGCCCCCCTGCAAAAACATTAATAAAAGTGTTTTGCATTGTTGTTTGTTTACTTTGGGTTTACTTACGTGTATGGTGCTGTTGCTTCCGGGAATCTGTTCAGTGCTGTGCATTTTCGGCGTTTACGTCCTTTGCTCCATTTGTTGATCAACGTTTATGTGTTGCTCTTCTGGCGTTCGCCTATTTCGGGTTTCATGCTTATAGTATAGACCCTATATATATATATATATATATATATATATATATATATATATATATATATACATATATATTACTCTGAACTGTCAGTATATAAATTTAGCATTTGCTCATGTTGCTGAGAGTCATGTCATTCATATTGGAAAGACACACTTCACACTTCCCATGCAAAAAAAAAATACATTTAAAAGCCCTGATTTAAGATAAAACATTTGCTCTTTATTTCCTAAAATATATGATTTTTTGAAAGAACTATGATTATAATAAGGAAATAGTACCCAAAAATTAAAATATTTTGTTCTTCAGAAATTGCATGTTAGTATAAATTAATTTATTCTACCAACATTCTAACTGAAAATATATATATTTATAATGTGGCACTAAATAATTGTATTTATTTATCCCATGTTTATGTTTTTGTTCCTGATTAGTAAATGCCATATTTGTTTGCTGCTGATTTCTCTGGAATATCACTGTTCTCTTATTGAGTTCTTGTGATAGTAATGTTGATAGATATGGCATGGGGGACATTTAAGGAAAGTTGGTAAGTCTTACAGTTTTGCATATAACTTTACTCTCTTTCAGCTAAACAGCTTACATTGGAAGCAGGGTTTGGAAGTCCAGGTACTCCTAAAATATCAAATTCTTATCTAAAAGAAATATAGGGTAAAACATGTACAAAACAGCTGGCACAGACATTTGAAAGATGACCAGCAATGAAAATATGCTACAAAAACGTGAAATATGCAATGCAATTATACTCAAGAGTAATGCACCAAGAACATTTTAATGGCATTCTCAGTTCTGTTTTTGTTTTTGCCAACCTACTTACATGAGATCTGAGCCATTAAGGTAATTTGTTTATAGCATTAGTGTATAACTAATTGCTTATCTGTAATTAGAGATTGTTTAGTAAAGCTCTGTGCTTAAACAAGCAGTGAATTTAAAGTTAGAGTTTGCCTCTTTATATTAACATTTAAAAATTACATCTCATTTTGACAAGCTCAGTAGAAGAATATTTTACCTTAACATTTAGCTTCTCAATCACATACACATGACATAACAACTCATATAATATGTTAACTAAAAGCTACTCCAACATGTCACCCTTACTTCCCATTTATACACTTATATTGTAACGTTTAAGGGCAAATACCCATGAACACATCTGTCAATGAGCTTCCCAAAACCCTATCAGTGATGTTTTTCATAATGTGATGTTCTCTAAAGACTGTTTTTATATATATATATATATATATATATATATATATATATATATATATATATATATAATATATATATATATATCTGTGTGTGTGTGTGTGTGTATTTATGTATAGCTCTAGGTCAGTTGATTGTGTTTTCAGAAACCGAAATTCATATCAGTGAGATGATAAGATAGAATTTTTGAAAACTAGAACATTAACAAAAAAACACAAAACTCTATCTGCATCCCCCACCCCCCCTGCACATTACGTATACCAACTCTGAGATCGCACTGCATTGAGGAAAATGGTAAATTTCCCGATCCTCACTGTACTGCGATCTCCATTCAAAAGCTTTGAGTTTTCAGAAATTGGATCACATCGTCTCTCTGATATGAATTTCAGGTTTCCGTAAACTCGATCTGCTGATAGGGATCCATATGTACAATTATTTTATGCAAGCCATATTGTAGTCTCTCTGTGTTACACATGGTTATTTTATGATATCCATTATGTGATGTAATCCTTACTGTGTCCTATAGAGTATAATTTATGTCACATTCAGTTGCTTGATGTAGTCTACCTACTTACTGCATTGCACTCTAACAGTTATTGTATATGTACATATAAGATATATATTCTGTATGTTCCTACATCCATCATGTGACATACAAGCAATATTAGATTCCTTTTCTTGATGCATAACATTTGTGCTTGTTTTACAAGAACTTAAAAGTGTTATATTTATTCTATCTGTAATTGTTTTACATTGCTGGGACAAGTCTAGAAATGGTCCACAAAGATCAGTGGTGTACCCCAGTTTACAAATACAGATAAATAAAATAAACTAAGTTACAGAGGTTAAAAATATTGCTTTTGTTTAATTTTTTAAGAAAAAGAGTGGACCGTTGTAAAATGACACATTACAGCAGCAGCAGCATGATTCCTATGTTGTTGTTGTGTCTTTTGGCTTTTCCCAGTTTGGGGTCGCCACAGCAGAACTCCAGTCCGCTAATGATTGGCAGTAGATTTTTATGTGCCGAGTTGCCAGCTCTGACGCACAACCTTCAACGAAGGTACGCCCATTCACGCATGTCTCCACGCAGAAGACGCTTTAGCTGAGAATCGAACAGGACAACGTCTTACTGTGAGGCGACAATATTACCACAGCACCACCACCGCAGTTACAGCAGCATGATTCCTATAGTAAATTAAAAACTAATATAGCTAATGTTGCTTCTAGAGCAGTTTGGGATAAATTTATCAGTCCCATCCACCACACTCAGACAATCACAATATATTGCATTGATATTCTTCTTCTTCTTTCGGCTTTCCCTGATTAGGGGTCGCCACAGCGGATCACCTGTCCACTCATGATTGGCAGTGGAGTTTTACGGTGTCGAGTTGCCAGCCCGGCACCCAACCTTCCACAGAAGGCACACAAATGCACATACTCACATCTAGGGCCAATTTAGAGTGTCCAATCCACCTACAGCATATATTTGGGGTGTAGGAGGAGAACAGAGCACCCGGACGAAACCCACACAACCACAGGGAGGACATGCAGACTCCGCACAGAAGGCACCCCAGCTGAGAATCGAACCAGAGAACCTCTTGCTGTGAGGCGGCAATGCTAACTGCTGAACCACTGTGGCCACCCAATATATTGCATTGATATGAAAATCATATTAGCAGCATTATGCAGTTAGCAATATTGTTAGTAATATTGCCAATAAAGCTGTTGTCTCCAAAATGAGTTCTAGGATGAGTTCAGCTATAAGTCAGAATATGTTATTGTTGCAGCATTTCTGTTTATCCCCCCACCCAGGAATACTGGAATCCAAGACCAGCATATAATCTGGCACTCCACTGGGCACCATAATAGTTTTGCTGAAGATTACATTTGATTTGGCACTGTACTAGGCATCATAACACTGGAAATGAAGGACACAATTTAATTTAGCACACCTCTGAGCACCATAATACTGGAGCCAAAGAGCAACATTTCATTTGGCACTTTACAGGGCATCTTACCTTCATCAGTGATATCATAGTCTCAATTTTTAAAATAGTTTTCTAAAGGATTTTTTATTTATTTATTTATTTTATTTTATTTTACATTTGTTAACCGGGCTAGTCTAGCTGGATACATGTCCATTTTCAGTAGAGGCCCGGGGAGAAAAGCTCCAGGAAAAGATATAAAATAGACATATCAATGTCATAATACATCCAAATTAAAATACAAAGATGATAATGGCACAAATTAGAAGATACAAATGTTAAAAAAAACAAAATATATATAATTTTTTTTTTTTTTTTTTTCTCTCACTGTCTTCTCAAATACAATAGACAGTGAGGATATGCAGTATATACATACATTTGATTAGCAATGTTATGGTATTTTGTATCAGTAGGGTAGTATTAGAAGTTTCAGAGAAGTAATAAGTTAAGAAGGAAGGAAGTTAGTCAGGGTTAGTACAGGTGCATTGCCAGTGTGTTTTAAGAAATAGCTTTAGTTTCTTTTTAAAGAGTGAAAGAGAAGTTTGAGTTGTAAGTTCAGTTGGTAGTAAATTCCATAGCTTGCCTACAGAGTTAGAGTATAGGGAGTCACCTGATGAGTTATTGGATCTAGAAGTGTTGATCAGGAGTTTGTTTGAGGAGCGTAAGTTCTTGAGGTTTTGTAAGGTGTAATGATGGTAGAGAGTATTGGAGTGTTGTGGGGTTGGTGCAGGGACTTATGGACAATGGTAAGCTGGAGAAATTGAATATGGTTAAGAAATTCTAGCCAGTCCAGTTGTTTTAGGTTTAAACAGTGATGAGTTCTGAAGGAGAGCCTGTTGCAAATCTAGCAATGTTATTATAGGATGTTGCTAGTTTGTTAAGGTTATTTTGAAAGGTTAGTATATATAGGGAAGCATAGAGTAGAGTTGAGATTAAGTGGGTTCTGGCTATAGTGGTCCTAGCTACTGGTGTAAGAAAGGGCTTGATTCTATAAAGGGATCCTAGTTTTTTGTTAACTGATTTTATTGTGCTGTTTATATGACTATCAAAGTTTAGGTTGTTGTCAATTGTTATTCCTAGGAGTTTAGTAGATGTGTCGGGGGTAATAACAGTTCCATCAGTAGATGTGAGTGTAAGGTAAATAGGGGTGGAGTTTCGGGTTGGTGTGAATAGTAGCAATTTAGGCTTTTTTGGGTTAAGCAGGAGGCATCGGTTTGAGAACCATTGTTCTACAGTGTTAAAAGCTTGTTGGGTCAGAGATTTAAGTTCAGTTTGAGAGGTGGCTGTGCAGATAATAGTAGAGTCATCTGCATATTGAATGCAGATGGTATGTGGGATTGCTGATTGGAGGTCATTAATATAGATGGAAAATAGAAGTGGGCCTAAAATGGAGCCCTGTGGAACACCGAGGGTAATAGGAAGGTTACTAGAGAGTTTGTTTTGCCAGAGTACAGCCTGTTGACGGTTTTCAAGGTAAGATTTGAACCAATTTATAGCTAGGAATTAAGTGAAAGCGATTTCAGAATGTGTATTAGGAGTTGGTGATTAACCATATCAAAGGCTTTAGATAAATCAATAAAGACAGCAGAGGAAAAAATATTATTGTTACGGTTTTTGTTGATGTTGTCTGTGAAGGATAGTAGGGCAGTGGTGGTGCTGTGAAAAGGTCTAAAACCGTGTTGGCAGTTGGCAAGGAGGTTGTTATGGAGAAGGTGTTTTAGAAGTTGCTTATGGATGCATTTTGCCATAATTTTTGCAAGAGGGATAACAGAGCAATAGGACGAAAGTTAGAGTAGTCATTGGAATGACCTCCTTTGTGTAGTGGGATAATATGGGAAATTTTCCAGATGGATGGGATAGTCCCCTCATATATGGTTCTGTTGATGAGTATGGAAATTGGGTAAGCTACGGCTTTAGCTCCTTTTGTAGAAATTCTGCAGGGAGTTGGTCTGCTGAAGGGGTGGTAGGTTTAAGTTTTGGAGAAGGGAGCAAATGAAGGAAGTAGGTACTGGTTGTATATGAAATGGTGGGGTGGGATAGTGGTAGAAGTAGGCAAATTTGATGTATCAGGAGATAAATGGCTAGCAAGTTTTTGGGTAGCATTTGTGAAGAAAGAATTGAAGGCATTGGCAGTTTGGGAGGGATTGTTAGGGTTGGAGCCAAGTGGGTTGGGAGTGATTAACTGACCTGGGTATAGGAGTTTATTAATGCTAGTCCAAAACTTTTGTGGTTCCTTATGGTGGGAGTGCTGTTGGTAGAAGTTCTTTTTATCTAACAGGATGGCATGTTTTGTGTTGTTTCTATGTTGTTTAAAGATTTGGTGATCTGAAGGATTTTTTTTTTTTTTGCAAACATAAGCAGGTTTATTGAAAGCACTTAATGAGAAATATTGTCAATGTATTTAAAATATGTATATTCAACCTTCATTCCCTCAACCCAACAGTTTTCTCTGCCCTAACATTTGAACGTCATACATATAGACTGCCTGTATCTTAGCTAGTCAAAGTGCCATCTGTATGAAATTCCCGAATCAGTCTGTAAGACTTGGAAAGAAAACGGGCCCTTCTTTTGTGCAGCAAATTGTAGAATCACTTAAAGCTCCCTAAGTGTATCTCAGACATGCACTAGACATTCCTAATTGAATGTCCTGTGTTTAGCATGTCTGGTTAGCTACAACATTTGCAATTATCATTCCTTTGGAACAGTTCCACTCAAGCAGTTCTTTATTACCTGAAGTCTGATTCTAATATGTCTGCTTAAGAACTGTTGAGCTGATTATTTTCCCAAAACAAAACACTGGAATTGCTGTTTATTGTAACGGAATTTAGTATATGTTTATTCTCAGTTTCTTACATAGGATAGTATATATTTTTAGTACTTGTTTTTAAGGTCGGTACATACCTTTCAGCTAACCCCTGGTTAGAGAATACCCTGGTTCACTAGTAGAATGGATTATTTTACTTTGTTTAACAAAATAATAATTCTCCACTGAAGTAAACTGGGCTCTGTCGTCATCATTGATATGTTTGGGTAAACTCTAAGTAGCAAATATCCTTTCAAAACAATGAATGGTAACTCCAGATATGATACTTTTTTTTTCAAAATAATTTCCATTATTTTCCTAGAAAACATCATGTCACCACTGGTGTTTATTTTAATATTTTCTGTTCTGTCTAACATGCTACACATTCCCTTCATCCAGTATTTGCCAGCAAATGAACTTCCCAGCTACTGCTTTTATTTTTACAATATGTCAATGACATTTATGGAGCTCCTACAACACAAATCTCTTCAGTTTCTGTGGTATGATTACAGTATACTGACTTTTTCCATTGAAAGTAAATTTTTTTTAATGGAACATTTTCAAAGTCATCTACTTTTGGAGGCTATCTTCTCATAACCAGACGCAATACTCTATAAAATTCATGGTCACTTCTAGTTATATGTTGTTATTATTTCAATTTTAACAGAGATGCATGCCGTAGAAATGTTCAGACAGATGTTCACCAAACAATGTTAGGAATGGTCTATGGTTAGCAACCTGCTTGAATTTTCTGCCTCTCACATGCTAATGAAACTTCTTTATTCCAAAAAATCAAAGTGGAGGAATTCTTTCTTAAAGTGGGAGTACTTTTTTGTGAGAGGAGACAGAGTTTATGATGCGCGTGCAACTAATCGTTCATACCCTGTAGACTTGACATGTTGGAGTATGATGCGGGTGCAACTCATCTTTCATACCCTGTAGACTTGACATGGAGTATGATGCGTGTGCAACTAATCTTTCATACCCTGTAGACTTGACATGTTGGAGTATGATGCGTATGCAACTAATCTTTCATACCCTGTAGACTTGACATGTTGGATCAGTACAACTATGCTACATACAGAAGCATCTCTTGCAAGCAATGCTTATGACTCTTGGTCATTGTGTACCAACATTTAGCATTTCTTCTTCACATTAGTTTCCTTATCAAGATATACTCTTTCAGCAAATGTACAACAGAGCTTGAACTGTACTTTAGGCAGGCATGAAAGTGCCATAATAATTAACCTTACCAAAAAATTCCTGTAGCACTTTCCAACCTATAAATGTGTGTGTGGAGCTCATGTACAGTTTTAGCTTTACCTTTCCTGACCCACGCCCCTAGTATTCAATCTGCAACTTGACAAATTCACATTTTGACTTTTTTAAATTCCTATCTGGCTTAGTAAGAAGCTAAGACCTAGTCAACAAAACCAGTGAAGAACCCCAGGGATGCAAATGACTTAATGAATTAAAGTTAGTAAATTAACTCAGCTGTTTTGAAGAAGTGTATGCATATAAGAAAACATGCAGTTTTAAAATGTATTATTTTTTTTCTTACTTTTTTATGTGTGCCTGTTAAGTTATTAAAGGCTTCATTTGAATTCCAGAGATGGTAATGAATGCTAGATCAGTTGTTTTATACCTGGCTCCAAGTATATAATTGCATTTAAGTTTTTAATTTATTTGCCATTATTATTTGAAAGATATATAGCAAAAAGCTCACTCCAGCTGGTAATCTGTTATGCACCTTCAAAACTCTCTGCCTGTTGTGCATGGAGCACCACAATTATGCTTCAGAAATGGCAACAAAGACAGGTTTGTTGAGCAACTTTCTGATGTCAGGAAGGTGCTTAGCTAGCTTTTGTTAAGCACATGAAGGCACTGTTATGACTGGGACTCATGCTGGGGATTAATACCAGACACTACCTGTCAGCAACATACAGTGGCAGAAAGTAAAACAGTTTAAATGCTGTTAACGTACTTTGCTCTGCCACACTTACAAAAAAAGTGTGGCACAATGAAGTATCTAGCAGCTTTTAAAACTATTCACTACAAAGAATTATGATTGTGACTCACTGATCATTGCCCCCACTATGTGTTCTCAACATGGAAGCCAAGATTTGCCTCAAAGGCAAAGCTCAAAAGGTTAATTATTAAGCAGCCATGTCTCAAACACATAATAAATTATTTATGATCAGAGATCTGATTATAAACCTCACTAATATTCACATATATTTTCATAATTTCATCAGTAATTATCCGTAGATATGCGATGTATGTAAATAAATAAATAAATAAATAAATAAAATATACTTTTGAATTATCTGGAAATAATACATGTTGCTAGGCAGCTGCTATTTTTGGAAAACATAGTTCCTCCATCTTGGTCATTGATTCTTCCACTCGAGGCAGAGCATATGTCTCAGTGCTTACAAATATGTATGACATTATCCCATTTTATAACAGGTAAGGGCCGGGACTGTCATTTCACTACACTTCATCAGAATTCTGATGAAATCCTGCATAATATTGGATGAAAGTGTTTAATAAAATATTAACAGTGCAGTCCTTGGCCTCGTTCATTAAGTGTTTTTTTTTTTGTTGGAATATAACCAGATACCATTTTTTTAATGTAACATAGGCAATTTATTCTTCAAGGACAGCAGGCATTGAATTTGTAGATGAAACACTGAAATATAAAGTTGTTTGCTAGCAACAACCTCTTCATTAGTTACAGATCTCTTTAATGTAGAATTATTCAGATGACTTTTACTTCTATACAGATTGTGCATATTTACAGATATTGGTGGATTGTAATGACAGACATTTGAGTAGACTTTTATTGATGAAATGCTCCGAATTTGGCAGTTTTGTCATTATTGGTTTATATATTTTGTTTCACTGCTTAGGGGACAAACATTTGAAACTGCAAATTTAAAACATGCTCTAACAAGTGGTGCTGTATAATACGCGGAATGTCATTTAATCCAATCAGGAAGGTGAATGGTGCTGCGGTAGCAAGTAGTAAGACGTTCTCCCGTTCGATACTCAGCTAGAGCGTCTTCTGTGTAAAGATATGCATGAATGGGCAGACCTTCGTTGAAGGTTGTGCATCAGAGCTGGCAACTCAGCACGTAACAATCTACTGCCAATCATTAGCGGACCGTAGTTCCGCTGTGGCGACCCCTAACCGGAAAAAGCCGAAAGACACAACAACAAGGAAGGTGAATCAAAGAACACATGAATGTATGCATGGTCCTAAAAATGTGTGCAAGGGGTGGTCTATGATTTGAAAACAGCCCAAATGTAAATTTTATGTGCCACTGGCCGGATCCATTTTCCTTGAATGTGGGCTTCAATGAAAGTGCATTTCAAGGTCAGAGAAGTTTTAATGCTAAGTCTGTTTTCATTGTGAGACTGTATTGCTTTGTTTAGTAAATGTCTGCCAGTGTTTGTACTAAAAAACTTAAAATAAGTTTTAAATTAATTCCAAATAATTATTGTAGAAGTAAAGCAGAAAATAGTATACACACTGAGACGTTTGAACAGTGTTTATGGTAACTGAGGAGAAATAGCCAGTTAATTGGAGTCTGGAGTAGCTGCAGGTGGGGGGCTGGGGGTGTGTATGGGGGAGCCCAAATCAATTACCCTGCCTAAGGCCCAAACTGACTATGATCTGGCTCTGGCCACATACCATTAACCAGGGCAATAAGTCAGCTTCGGAATTCCCGCAAAACCTCATCCTTCATATACCATACATATCCACCCACATGAAACAATTCTTATTGACATTCCTTACTTACCATCTTCTGGCTACACACTCTTTACCTACAAACTCTAACTGTCTCTCACATACACATACACCTCAGCTAACCTACTTCACTATGTTGTACTGTCTTTCAATTCCCTATCCTTGCATCTATTTACTCACATTTAACCCTACTTTGCAATCTATTCTTCTGTCTTACAACTCAGTAGCCCTGCTTTTACTTACGACCATTTATCTGGACCTTAGAGTCTACACCTAGTATCTTTCTATACCAGCCAGGTCACTCATCAGTGAATGCTGTGCATAAGCCTAAACTTGTAGGTCAGTGTTAATAATGTACCCTGCACTGTCGTAGCTCTACTTATCTGCGGTTGATTGGTCACACATGTCTTATTCTACTCCCAGTCATTCAATATTTAAAACATTTAGCCATGTTTGTAAAGTCTACAGTGCAAATAAGGTATTTGTCTGATGAAATAGCTCTGCTTAATTGAGGTTAATGTATTTACATTCCATTATTTATTTTTTCTTTTGGTCTAATTGTTATGAGTACTTACTCATTTCTGTAATATGCACGTTTTGTCCTCTAAGCATTAACTGATAATTATTAGTAATGTTTTATTAAACTTGTACTCTTGTCTTATTGTAACCTTTTGTAATCTTAATGTATGCATTTTTGTTTGGAGCTTTAAAACCTGGGCCTCACTTCAGAAGGGGCCTTGTGCCCAATCATACTATCCCAATCAATAAATGTTAATAAATGAATGAGTAAATGAATGACTAACATGTATCTAAACAAGTATTAGGGTTCACCACCATATATGGTGTCATCTCTTCTATCCACAATGTTTTCAGAAATGACTGCAGATAGCTAGTTCCACTGACATAGAGGAAAAAAGCCCTACCTATAAACCAAGTCACCTAGCTTTGGATAGCAGCTCAGGCAACTGCTGGAGCTCATGGGGGGTGGGGGTGGGGGGCTAATTCAGCTTTGCCTGCAAATGTCTTTGTTAGGGCTGCAGATGTCATGCCGGTGTAGGTGGGATACAGTCTTTGAATCCCAGTGGAAAGCATCTCTGCCTATAGGGAGGGTAAGGAATGCTCCTAGTCCATGCCTAATAGTGCATAGTGATACACAAGGAAGGAGCTGTACTATCCACTTATAGTAAAAAGCCCTACCCATTTATGAATCTGGTAGGTCTTTTTTCTACTTGTTTTGTCAATAGTTGGGTTTGGACTAGAATGGGATTCATGCAGACTAGTCAGAATAGAGGACAACATGTTAACACAGGAAAACAAATCACTTATCAGTCACAGAGCTGAGAAAAAAGCAGGAAATGGATCCTTACCTGCTCAGTTATTTATAGCATGTTCCACCTATACAAACATAGATTTATAGCTTATCCCTTTTAATTGATATATTTGGTTTGCAGCACTACAGAGAAATATTGTGAGAATGTGTGTTTACGTGTGTGTGTGTGTGTGTGTGTGTGTGTGTGTGTGTGTGTGTGTGTGTGTGTGTGTGTGTGTGTGTGTGTGTGTGTGTAGTTGAGAGAGAGAGAATAGACTAATTCTCAGTTGCTGGGTGACACTTGGTTCAGACTGAGATGGGTAAGAACTCCTTTTCTACAACTAGTAGGCTTATTTGGGTGTGACAGGTATCAGTCATAATCCAAGGCCTTAGGGCACATTTGCCATAAAATGTCATGCCTTGCATACATAATATGTGCCAGGAGTGTGGCTTTAGGATCCACAACACCTCTACCATGCATTATCTTGTGGCAGTAGAGAGCTTCTAACCTCAGCTATCTGTTACATTGCTTGGTAGCAGCAGATGGGATTTATAGCTTATTCCTTGTTACTGATATCTTTATTTTGCTGCAGTTTTAAATTGTAAATTGGATATTTATAGCCTGCAAAACAGTTTTGCCACTTAAAAGTGTGTGCACACTTGTAGCCACAAGGTAAAACATACAACAATTATTTCATTTTTAATCAGGATATGTAGTGACAATATTAGGAATATTCTAGATGTTGGTAACAAAGCTGTTTAAGAAGTACAGAAGGACTCTTCCATACTGGTTTAATTAAGCATGACTTAAAAGCCACCTTGCTTGTGGTCAAAGTTAAGTGCAGTGGACATGGTGATTGCTTGGAAGAATCTGTAGATATGCCACATGTAGCTAATGCATCACCAGTATGTTCTCAAATGATTTTAAAAAACATCTTGAATTAAAGAGACTTGTGGTAGAGTTGAAGGTAAAATACATAGAGATTGAGGCAACTGACAGTGTAGACAACATGAGGCCACATTTGCAAAATGAGGTGGTAGCTAGAATTTTCTGAGAAGATGAAGATGTGACAGCATAAGAGAGAACTCATGAACCTTTGCAAAGTCCCAAGAGTAAAAGGAGAGAGAACATAGACCTAGATAGCAAGATCATGAATAAATTATTTCCTCAACAAAAAGAAGTAGATGAGTTTGATAGTTTTGCTTGGAAAATGAAGGATCGTATTATCAGAATCAAGCTGAGCAGTGGCACTGGGTGAGATTTTTAACACCTCGTGTCACTAGTAAAGCTATGCATACTATTAGTAACATGTAGGATTCTGATTTTGTCGTCTACAGTAAAGTGCACCCTGTTAGAATGCTCTAAGCACACACCTGAAACTTGTATTAGGTAACAGTCAAGCAGCATTTATTACCTTGCCCCAACTATCATTTATTTGGTGGCAGTAGTGGGATTCATTTCCATTCATTCGTTGCAATACTTATTAACTCTGAACCTACTACATACTATACATGCTACTTCTCATTGTGCTTTGTTAGTAGACCTGTATATACTGTACTACCTCAAGTTCCATGAGCTCCAAAAATAATAACTAATGCATTTCATGAGGAAACTTTTGATCTCAAACATGTATCAGCTCTAAAAATACTACAGAGGAGACTGGAAATTTGTGAAAATGTATTAACAGTAAGAAAGAAAAAAAATTTTGCAGGTCATGCAGTCCCCCTGCACCTCCTCCCCACACCACCCAATCCATTTGTATTCTCACTACAAGGCTGTTGCAGTCAGTATTAAAGTATGTAAGTGATACTTTTCTTTCTCCCCTACCCACTGCCCTCAAGAAAGAGCAAATTGCATAGCTCCAAGCTTTTTCACATTGCTACGGTAACTAGTGAATAAACAGCTGCTGAAGAAATAGAAACATAAGCAAATACAGTTAATGTAAGTCACTATAAAAGTTCTTTCTACCATATATAATTATTTATATAGTCTTCAAATAAAATAAACTCAGAGAAGAACCTTGTTTTATTATAAAATTCACCGCTGTTTTTTCTTCCTTGAATGTGATTAGCTATTGAATTAAGTATTAAAAGTTAACACAGACTTTAGGTGATGGTCTTGAGAGCAGAGATGCTGCTAGGGTGGGAACAAGGGAGCAGCTATTGTGGGTACAAGGTCATAGGAGGCACAATTGGCAGATATCAGTGTTGCAGAAGTGTTTATATTAGTATTCATACTGCATTTGGTGAGCATGTTGGAAGTTGGAGCTGTTTCCTCTGTCTCGCAATGTTCTCTCTCTCTCTCTCTCTCTCTCTCTCCCTCCCTCTCCCTCTCTGAATTTACAGTTGAGGTGAGAGATGTACAGGTTGCAGACAACCTAACTACAGTTCTGGTAGACAGCTGAATAGATGAGAAGACACGTGGTCCACTGTGAGAATTTCTCTGCCAGCATTAAAGCAGACACATTGGGCCAGTTTGCAAAAGAGTTACTCTCATTGTAAGTGTCCCTTATTCCAGAAAGACTTTCTCTCAGTGTAAGTGGCATACTTTAGTGTAATACCTGTCTATAAATAGGCATACCTGGGGAACAGATTCTAGAAGACCTGTTATTAGCATGCTCTCAGGGTAAGCAGTCATTTATACTGACAAGTCTTTTGGGATCAGGTCCAATATTTTTATTTTTAAATCTCTCCATTGTTCCCTTTGAACTAATGTACAGTCACTTGAAATTAGTGAGAAAAAATCATGCATCAAATGCTTCGTCATAAAATCTCTGAAAAGGACTTGAAACATGTCATTTTTTACAAGACTGGCTTCCAAGCTGGTTAGAAAAGATCATAGCCACGTTCATGTCAAGAAAAAATACAAAGATCGCTATCCCCACAGGTAGACTATGTCCTCCTATAAACTAAAAGATATTTATTCTTTATTAAAAAATAAAGTCTTAAAGCAGCCCCAGCAACTCTCCTGCAAAGATATTAAAATCAGTGCAGAAATGATTATTCACAAGTACTGAGGTAACAAAGAACAACCGTATCTTAACATCACAGTAATGAAAAAGCAGATAAAGTGTGCCACTTGATACTCTTACAGACTAAGGGTCACAAAACCCAATCAGAGGTCCAAAGCTGATATGCAAAGCACTCTGTGGGCAAGGATTGCTTCCACTACATATGTGTATAGACTATATCATATACAATTAGACTAGTGACAGGCACCAGAAGGCAACTAACTTGAAGACCCAATCACAGAAATGACAGAAAAATGCCAAAACCAGTCATGTCAATGTATCAGTATTATAATTCAGTCTATATGTATAATTTATTCAGATAAAGAGATCTACTTAATAACTACAGCTCCTTCATAAATTTAACTCGGGATTTAATAATGAAACATATTTCCATAGAGTAGTCATATTATTAAGCTAAAGGCATAATGAAAACAATTTAAGATATTCTTAGATTCTGTGCACAATTCTTTTGAACTCAGAGAGCTCTTATTTCATTTATAGTGAATGTATTTCGATTCATTAGTAGATGAAATACCACGTGGTGTTTCACCGAGTCCCAAAATGCCACTGAAGAAGTATCATGGGTTCCTGTAGTCGTTGCTTTAATGCATCAGAAATGGCTGTGCTTCCATTTGATTTTTGGGGCACTTAGGACTAACCTTTCTGAAGTAGCTATTGGTGCCTGTGTGTCTTTTGGAACTGCCACAGAAATGTATTTTTCATCATTACTCCTTATATGCTGACATGTCATTCAAATGAACCACTTGTTCTGACATGCTTTCCGTCTTTCTGACTTCTAGTTATGCTAACATACCATGTCGCCTGACAGTAAGACGTTGTCCCGTTCGATTCTCAGCTAGAGCATCTTCTGTCTGAAGACATGCGTGAATGGGCCTACCTTCGTTAAAGGCTGTGTGTCAGGGCTGGCAACTCGGCACGTAAAAATCTACTGCCAATCATTAGCGGACCGGAGTTCCGCTGTCGTGACCCCTAACTGGGAAAAGCCAAAAGACACAACAACTTCCTGTCTACAGTTGCATCTTCTGCGGTTATGTCCATAAATGGGAAAGGGATTTTAGAGGAACTGGACTGCTTGTCAGTAACAGAATACAATTCTAGCTTCTATGTAGGTATTCCATTTTTCTCAAAAAAATATCCCAGCTTTTTTTTAATCATAGTAATCCCAGTCACTTCACCACTGTAGCAGTTGTTAATTTCCCCTCAAAAATATTAAGATAATTTCCACAAAGACATTGCCAAATTACATAAGCTTAATAGAATTAATTGTTCAAAAGAGACAGACAATTAAAATAAAAAAATGAAATAAACTTCTATGGTGACAATTTTTGTTTCATTATCTAATTCAGGCCCAGCGGGTTAACACTATCTTACAGTTACACCAGTACTGGGAGTTGAGGTGTGACAGCACCTTGAAAATCAGGATGAGTCATTAACTCTGATTGCTTGTATTTAAAGAACTCATGTGAGTGTGTATTGATATTTTTTTTCCTTTCAAAAGTGAGTAATTTTGTCATGCTATATTTGATAAGTGGCACTGAATTTTATTGATGCTTTTTATGCTCAGCTCTGTAATTTGTTGTGTGACTCAGACTAAAGGTTAGTCACCCTTCTGTTTGCGTAACTGTAGTCTGCACATTTAGATTACAGATTGTCATATACTATGGCGATATGCAGTCCTTTCTCACTCATTCAAGACTGTATAATGGAAATAAACCCCAGTGAATGTTAATGAAAGCAACTGCAAATATTCTTGTGCTTAAGAGTGCCTATAATATGAGAAGAATGTTACTTTCAGCAACAGGCACACACACACACACACACACACACACACACACACACACACACACACACACACACACACACACACACACACACACAAAACGTAAATAATTAAGTATTCATCTGTGTGGTTGTTCCTTTTTCCCACAATAATATGAGGAGAAGGTTACTTTCAGAATCACTCCAGAAATTTTAGCTTGTATGTCTCTTACACACATACATATACATACACACACACTCACTGACTGACTGACACACACACACACACACACACACACACACACACACACACATATATAGCCACACACAAAATGAAATAATTAAGTAATTATTTGTGTCTTTTTTTTTTCTTTTTCCACTCTATCAGCAGACTGAATGAAATTAACTGCCATTCCTGATAACTAAAAGATGTTTTAAAATAGTTGTCTAAGTTTATCAGTGACTCCCTACTGAAATATCAGCACTGCCAGATACAAAATTAAATAATTAAGTAATTACTTATCTGTGTGTGTGTTTTTTTTTCTTCTCACTCTAACGGCAAGTTGAACTAGGTCAGCTGCCACTGCTGATAAATGAAAGATGTTTTAAAAAAGTTGTCCAGGTTTATCAGTGACTCCCTATTGAAATATTGGCACATGTAACACAGTACTGACAGAACAAAAAAAAAAGAAATATCAAAAATCCCGGAGAAGAAAACATTTCAAACATCAATCTTATCCTTTAAAGTTCTTTTTTACAGTGGGACAAGCCCCCCCCCCCATACATAAAACTAATAGTTAACTCCAAGAACACCATGCCTCAAAGAAAAGGGAATATTCTGGGAATCGGTCATCTCAGACTTGGTTTGTGTAAGTCTGTTTTTTTGGCTCTTCAGTCTTCATGTTTTGAGACTCAATTTACTGGGTTCTGACACTTGAAGTGGTTAACTTATAAGTACTTTCAGAGGCAGCAAGAGCAGTCTGAAGCTGGAGCTGTTGAAACTTGATTTGCTGCATGGTGTTCCTTTAGAAGTTCATTTTTCCTGATGCAAGGAATCAATAAGAAGATCAGAGTTCTTACTTCTCATTAGCTATGACTAACAGTATAATCAAGATACTACATACCAAGAACTGGCAAGAATATGTATGTTTTGTTTCATGCATAATGTTTCTTTTTCTCACACTGACAAGCCTTTACTAAAGAACTGTTTAACAACACAAAATAGAACAATACAAAAACACAAACAAATAGAGAGACAACACGAGTAAAAAAAAAAAAAAACTGATGCAGTTTCCTAAGATACATTCTCTACCAAAAAGCAATTCTATGAAAAAACCCAGGCCGGATCTAATCCAGATAACTGTCATTAAAATAACCAGTCAATTATTGAAGTGAAGCATCTCATTTCTCTGTGATCATCTATCTCAAGTGTCCAACAGTGATAGTCATTTCAAGTTCCGGTACTTTTCCGTTAATGGGGCAGCAGTCATGGCGCAAAATATACATGGAGAAGTAATAGGTTCATAGGTTGGTACTGGGCTATCTGCCCAAAGGCATATATTAGCCCAGTCACGTTGTGCGGTATTCACCGCCCCTTTAGTAGTTCCCTAGACCCTTGTACTAGCAGCTAGTACCCTTGGCCCCTATCTAGTAGTGCTATTGGTGTGATCCCCGGTGTGAACTTTCTGTTACCCATCCACTCATCAAGGTTCCTCTTGAAGAGTGATAGTGAGGGGCTCTGTCTTATGTAGATCGGGACCCTGTTCCATAGTAAGGGAAGTCTCTGCGAAGGGAATCTATCCCTCCAGCATGTTCTATTCATTGTTGTGTTGAGGTTTATATCCCTAGAGCATGTAGCTCGAGTAGATTTGGTTTTGCTAAGATGGAGCATGTTCAACAATTCTGGGTTGGACATGGCACTGTACATTAGACAGAGATCGCCTCTGAGAAAGCGGTATGCAACAGAGAACAGTCTTAGCTTTTTCAATTGTGCTACATAGGGCAACTGTTTGAGGCCAGTAATCCTCTTGGTTAGGTACCTCTGTGGTCTCCTCAGCTGCTGGAGATGTCTAGCCAGGTACATTCCAATTGGTGCATTGTACTCAATAATGGGTCTGATGAGGGAAGAGTAGAGGGGCACCATTACATCCGTAGATCTTGATGCGAACCCTTTCATGATCAGATGGGTCACATAGAAGGATTTTCTAACCACTTTGGCAACATGGTTATCAAAGGAATGCTGACTATGTACTTGGGTCCCTAGATCCCTTATTTCTTCTTCAGATTTCAGGGGATTACCTCCTATGTTGTAGTTTGCGGGTACTCTGTTTTTTCCAAAGGGGATTATTAATGATTTTACTTCCTTTTCCAGGTAAAAGTTTTTAATTTTTTTTAGAAAGAACAGAAATCACAATTGGTCTGTAACATTACACATTATCATTATCCTTCTTATGAATCTGTTTGACTTTGTTTACGACAGTAAAGTACGGATCTTGGCATTGTTTTACAACAGTAACTCCATCCCCACCCCAATGGGCCAGGTTTATAATTACTCTTCCGAAAATTTAAAATGATGTAAAACTTGCTGTTCTACTAACTTTCCCATTGAATTAGACTATTATTTTAAAAAGGCATCTCGGGAGGATTCCACTACACAGTAGCCAACGGTACCTGATTGTGGCCTTTCTCATCTGGTTACATTTGGTTTTGTACTTGTTTTTCGAGAAAAGAGGTTGACAGATAGGAGCTTATTACGTACAAAGTTTGTTATTTTGGTTCCGTTAATAGTGATGACTGCATGTCGTTTTGATGAGACTAATAGGTTGGAAATAGTGAAATATGCAAGCTTTTCCAAAAAAACTAACTGTACTTCGCATCCTCCCCAGATGCCTTTTTAAATAATACTGTAATTCAATGGGAAAGGTGGTCGAACAATTTCCTCAATAATTTGGCTTTGTCCAGACTTTTGGGTAAGCAAGTTGAAAATTACGCTGGTTCACTGTACAAGAAATCCTGACACCAGTACTCTATTTTATTGTCACAATACATAGATATTGACTACCGTTCTGTTTTAAATGTTATTAAGGCAACTTAAAAGCTGGAATGCATACATATTTTCATTTTAAAAAAAATGCACATTTGGTTACACTGTGCAAGGAATATATAACTTCTTGTACACACATCAGTGGCAGCAGTGTGATCTTCGTGACTGCGACCTAACATTCCAAATGTTGATTACAGCTGTTGCCCCGATAATGGAAAAGTACCCAAGCTCCCTAGCTTCATTCATCAGAGCAATGACCTCTGAAATAAATCTGTGAATGTTGGTAAGACTTCCAACATCTCATACAGGCCTTTTTTCCACCATAAACAACAACAAGTTTAAAAGACCTAATTTTGGGTTCCTTGCCCCAGAATCTAATGACTGACCAATTAAAACTGGACTTTGGTGAGTAGAAAAGGTTAATATACCAGGTGGTCATGCAAACCTTGCTCTTCTCTTGTAAAGCTGTCTAGACAGAACCTGAACACATTCAGCCTGGGAACAGTCCTTATATCTCTAGGAAGTAGGGCTGACCACAGGAAATATACCCTGTGTATTCTAGAAGGAGTTTAAAAGAACTTAAAAAGACACTGCCCAATGAAGATTATGCATCTTTGAGATTTAGTAGTATACTGGGACATCATTAACATTTTTGTTTATTGTTAGATACTAATATTTAGAGCAGATCAGCCTACCATGTTTACACATAAGACCTAGTAACATTGACTTTTTGGTAGCAATTAAGATTTTGTAAATACAGTTAAGCATCCCTATACGGGGACCCCTATCCCCTCTGCACTCTAGCAGTCATTGTATCAACCTTGAATTAATCAAAAGAAGGACAGCAGCTACTGTCTTTTACTCTGCTCCCTAGTCAACAGATCAAAAACATAGGTTCATAGGTTCATAGGTAGGTACAAGGCTGTTGGCCCAAGAGGCTAAGTAAGCCTAGCCAACAAGGTTCCCTGGCTTACACCACCCAAGAAAGTTATTTTCCTGTGCCCCTGTTGAGCAGAGCCACAAAAGTGATCTCCGGGGTGTATTTCCTATTTCCCATCCACTCATCAAGATTTTTCTTGAAGAGTGCTAATGAGGAACTTTGCTTGACATAGATGGGTAGCTTGCTCCAGAGTATGGGAATTCTCTGGGACAGGAATCTATCCCTCCTGCATGTCCTGTTTATTGTGGTAACAAGGTTTAGGTCCCTTTAACATGTAGCTCGGAGGGATTGGGATTTCTTTAGGTGTAGCTTGTCGAACAGCTCTGGGTTTGACAAAGCTTTATATGTTAGGCAGAGATCACCTCGGAGTAGGCGATACGCTACAGAGTAAAGCTGGAGTTTTTTGAGATGGTCAGTGTAGGGCATCTGTTTGAGGACAGTAATCCTCTTTGTGAGGTACTTCTGCAGCCTTTCCAGCTGCTGCAGATGTCTTGTGAGGTACATTCCAAAAGGGGCGTTCTACTCTATAATGGGTCTAATGAGTGTCGAGTAGAGGGGAACAATGACCTTTTTTCCTGGATGAGAATCCTTTTGTGATGAGGTGTGCCACGTAAAAGGATTTTCTGATTACTGTGGTGATGGGACTATCAAAGGAGAGACTACTGTCCACCTGGGTCCCAAGGTCTGTTATCAAACATTTGGCATTACAAAGACTGCCGCCTATGTGGTAGTTCATGGGTACAGAGTTTTTACCAAAGGGGATGACAATGCACTTTTTAGCATTGAGCTTCAGGCCATGGCTCTGACACCAGGCATCTGTCTCAGTGAGGCCCTTCACTAGGATGTCCACATCATTTGCGGACTCTACTATGGCTCCTAGTTTGCAGTCATCTGCGAACTTCGTTAGCTGAAGGCCTTCTGTGTTAGCCTGTACTTCAGAAAAGTAGATACCAAACAGGAGGGGTCCTAGGACTGAACCCTGTGGTACTCCACTTGTCACTGGTTTGAAGTCAGATTTGGAGTCTGCAACTTTTACAGTGTGGGTTCTGTCAGTGAGCCAGTTGGCAACCCATCTTGTGACGTAGGGATTTATACCTAGTTTAATGAGTTTAGCTTTAATTCCAGAATGGGTGATGGTGTTGAAAGCCTTGGCAAGGTCAAGATAGGCTGTGTGAACCACCTTACCCTCGTCTACAGCTTTGGTGACTGCCTCAAAGAAGTTGATCAGGTTCAAGAGGCATGATCTGCCTTTCACAAACCCGAACTGGGTGGGGTCCAGAGTTTGGAGGTTACCAATGTCTTTGTTTATGAGTTCCATGATGATACGTTCCATGGCCTTACAGACCAGGCTCGTCAGGCTAATAGGGTGATAGTTCCTGGGATCAGTGTTGGCTCCCCTTTTGTGGAGTGGGATAACTGTTGCTGTGTGCCATTCAGTGGGCACAAAGCCTGACATGAGGCTATGATTGAACATGGTGCTTAGGTGGGAAGCCAGATCGTTCTGAAGTTCATGTAAAACACAGCCTGGAATGTTGTCCGGTCCCATGGATGCTGTGCTTTTGGCTTTAGAGAGTGCTGCTTTTACCTGTGAAGTTGTGATTATAGGGACTCTGCATTCTTCCTGTATAGATATGGGCCCTTTCGGGGGTGAGAGGGGGGTAAAGTTAGCACTGAACCTATCTGCCAGGATGTTGGCAATATCAGTTGGTTCTGTAATTTTCATGCCATTGTGCTGTAACTCAGAGCAGATCTTGATGTTGCCATTGAGATTCTTGACATAGCTATAGAATGCTAAGTGGTTGTCCCTAGAATCAGTGGTGATTTTGTTTTCGTAGCTAACTTTGGAAGATCTTATAAGGGATCTCAACTTCTTACTGAGGCTGACCATGGAGCTCCTCCACTCATGGGATATTACTCTCTTTTGCAACAGTTTCTTCCTTCTCTTGTAAAGTTTGTTTATGGCAGGGGACCAACAGATTGGCTTCCTGTTTTTGGAGGACAGCATCTTGGTTCTGTTTGGGATAGCATGATCCATGCACTCGTGTAAGTGCTTATAGAGTGCATTTGTGTAGGATTCAGCAGTCGTAACTGTATTGTCCATCTGCATGGATGTCATGAAGTTCGCCACTTCTGTCTTAAGAAGCATGAAGTTGGCTGTGGAGAAATTTTTTACCATGGTTTCCTTAATAGGTTGTGGGGGCGGGATGTGGATATCTAGGGTGATTAGCTTATGGTCACATCTGACCAATGAGGAGTTGACTTCAGGTGTTGAACACCATTCCCTCATGTTGGTAATGAATAGGTCTGGGATATTGTTGCTTCTGGTGGGGATGTGGATAATTCCAGGGCATTGGAATTTATGAATTCCAGAAAGCGTTGAGTGAAGGAGTTGGTACATGAGTAGTTTTCCCAGTTAATGGTGGGTTAGTTGAAATCGCCCATTATTAAGGTGTTTGGTTGAACCCTAATATTTTCCAGTATATCAAGAAAAGAGGAGTGGGAATCCTGGGGCATGGTGGGGGATCTGTAGCAAGCTACAATTTGGATTGCAGTTTTGCCCAGAGTTAGTTGCACTTGGATAACCTTGGAGGCATTATGCTGAGCAACTATCCTGGATGTGTGGATATCCTTAATGAATATGGACACACCTCCCCCTTTGGTGTTCTGGTCCAGGTTAGACAGCCGAAAAGTGTGGAATGAGTTATAGCCTGGTAATGCAGGGGTGCTCTCTGGAGCCTTGAACCAGGTCTCAGTCACTGCACAGATATCGATGTTCTCCATTTAAAGGAGTGCCTCGAGGCAGTGCATTTTGAGATTTAGACTTCTAGCATTGAGTAGCATTACCCTCAGTTTTTGCTTGTCTGTTTCTGTTATGGTGGTGAATTTATCATTTGAACCTTTCCTAAAAAAGGCACTATAGGGGTAGAAAGAGCCTTAGCTAGTATCCAGAATCCCAGGGGTGACAGGTGCAGGCCATCTCTGGCAAAGCTTCATGGTCTGTCGACCATGTCATCCCAGTCATATAATCAAATCTAGATTAAATTTATCGCAGATGTCTATGTAATCTGTAGATCGGTAGCTTTCCATTAACTGCCTCCAGTATTCCTTGCACAAGTAATCCTGGCAATGTGAGCTTTTACAGCCTCTGTCTTCCAGTATATGAGTTAATTTAGAGAGCCAGTCCAGAACTTTGTAGACAACTTAATTCCACTTCACCTACTCCAGAATCCTAGTAACTAGGCCCATCCCAGGTCTATATGGTCAGCTGGAAACTGTGATCACTTGGTAGATATACCCTTTGACTGTTAAGATGGGACCAGAACATCTCTTTCTAGTTATTGGAAACTAGGTAGAACTCAATTGCTGAAATATGCTATGCCTAGCTACTGAAAAATATAGTTCAAAGTATGATAGTCCAAAACCACCCTAACATGGTTGGCTGAGGAAGAACATTCTAAAATATAAACATTTGTACCATCTTTGTTAATAGTTTAATCTCAGCATGTGGTGGGGAGCAGGCAAACCCTGATAATAATAGGGAATTTGTAGCAGAATATGCCAGTTTAGTGTCTAAACTCTGTGAAGCATGTTAAGGCACATACCTTTATACCTTTTCAGTGCTTTTAAAGCTTGTGGCGAACATCACTATTTCCCTGAATGTTACCTCTGCCGTCTTGGTCAAGATAGTTGCAAGTCTCAGCCCAAGGTAAAACAGACATTGATTGCCTGATAGAAAAGGCAGGCTGGTTTGCAAAGAATAGGCCACAGTACAGATGGCCTTATTTTTTTTTCATTATTTATCATATATCTTGCCAAGCTCACAAAATATTCCACCCCCCCCCTGCCAAAAAAATGAAGTCATGATTCCTGTCTGGATCAGTTAGACTGATCATAAGATCATCTGCATAGAAAGCTATCGTTTGCCTACCACAGTCCAGCAGATACCTGTTGTAGTCTAATAACTATGAGCTCCATTAAGTCACAAACAGCAGTGAGGATACAGGGTATCCATAATGGTGATTTCTCCCTCAATATGACCAACATAATAAAAAACATTATTCCTCAGGACACCCTTCCTTATCTTTTCCTTTTATTCCCAGCTGGACAAGGACTTGCAAAATATAACACGAAACAAAATGATCTAGCAGTTCCTGTTTCCAGCCAGCCATACCCTAAAATCCAGCTAAACACTCACCTGATTTCCCCTTTATTTCAGTAGCACTTTTATCCCTGTCTTCAGCTTTATATTAGAAGCTGCTAACTGGCTGAACAAATGCAGTTTTTGACCCAGTACACTAACAAAGTAAATTATACTAAAATAAAAACTAAAAAAAACGTCCAGTATTTCAAAAACATTGGGCACTTTATTGATGTACTAAGGCTCGCTCATATTAAAAATCTGGCTTGAAACCTAATTCTGTCATAAACATGATTTTATTAAAGCTATTTAAGTCAGTGGTCTGCCATTGGAAAAATGTAACTGCTAAGTAACTGAAGCATTCTTCAAATGGATTGAGCAGTCTCCTTTCTCTTCATCCCCATTGCCTCCCTCACTCTGTCCCCTGTCATACGCTTTCTTGAATGCCCCTGCGTATTCCTTTCATCTACTCCTTCAAGCAGTTCATTCCAGAGGTCAATAATCATCTCTGTGAACAAGTACTTTTGGAGATCCAGGAAGTCCTTAATTGCTGTAATCGTTAGCCTCTACCCCTCCAATCCCTCTGTCATTTCTGCATGAGATGACCTGTGCACATTTTTGTAATATGATTTTGTACACTAATAATATACCTGTCCTGATATCTAGTGAGAAGTGGTCTAGCTCCCCAAATCTTTGATCAGATCCTATCTCTTCTGTTGCATGTACCTATATAGATTTCCTCTAAACATCTTCCAGCATCCTAATGTTCTTTTACTTTTATGGTTTCCAAAAACTGAACACAGTATTTGAGTTGTGGTCTGACTAGGGTTCTGTTGAAAGAAAGCATTACATCTTTGTTTCCAGAGGTTATTGTTTGGGGACACTTCACAGAATCCTGTCTGCTGCTTTTGCTCAGCTCTTGGTGGTTAATTCAAGATACAGTTAGTACCCCATCCTTTTTTCTGATCTGCTGCCATGAGGAACAATCTCTATCTAGTATATCTTATCAGGTTTGCTGTGACAAAAGTGCAGTAGTTTGTTCTTTTTTTACAAAGAACCTCAACTGCCACCAGTCTGTCCACATGGTCAGCTTTGTCAAATTCTTCATTAGACTGTTCATGCAATCTTTTACTGTTTCACCTGTCTTGGTCTTGTAAATGAAGTGGTCAGTCCTATTCTGCCTTCCTTCAGACATGTCTAAAACAATCATGTTAGAGAGTGCTGGGCTGACATTTGTGTTTCTCCAATACTCACCTTGCTTATTCCTGACGTCATCCTCATTCTCAACATTATAATCCTCTGTGTCCTACCATTCAGCCATGCAGCACTCTAGTTCCATAGTCTTGGTCATACTCCTGATACCTGTATCACTATCCTCATCTTCATAATCCTCAATGTCCTACCATTCAACTATGCAATACTCTAGTTCCATAGTCGTAGTCCTACTCATGATACCTACATCATCATCTTCATCATCACAATCCTCTGTGTTCTACCATTCAGCCATGCAGCACTCTAGCAACATATTCTTGGTCCTACTCCTGATACCTGTAGTTTCTTCATCAGCTGCCTCCATGTGACTGAGTCAAAGACCATACTAAAGTCCAGGTAGTTATATCTACTGGTACTCCTGTGTCAAGTCTAAATGTAACATGGTCATAAAACTGTGTCAAGTGTAATTGGGATCTCCTTCTGGTCCTGAACAAGTTTTAGTTGATGACATAGAGATTATTGTCCTTAAGGAATGCTTCCAGTATTCCCCTTAGGATTTTCTTCATGACTTTCTATAACACTGCTGCTGTTTACAATCCTGTAGTTCTCTAGATCTGTCTTTCGTTCCTTGCTGTACAATGGCACTGCACTTGCTGTTCCCTGGTCCTCAGGCACTTCCCAGTGGCAAGTGTCCTGTAGAATATATTTTTTGTGGTTACGAAAGCAGACTAGTAAGATTCTAGACTATTTTTGAGGTAGTCCATTGGGTTATTGTATTTTATCTTCCCTAAGAGAACCAAGTTCTTGTCTATATCATCCCTCTTTATGTTTATTTTTCCTGTGGATCTTCACAATCTGGCTTAACCCCCTGAAAGCATGGCATCATGCTTTTAATAATGAAGACTGAAGCAGAGTATTCAATCAGTAATTATGTTTTCACAGTTTTCTGTGATCCACTTTCCATCTTTGTTTAGCAATGGCAGGTCTGTCCATCCTCCCTCCCTCCTTTCAGTTATATAAATAAAAACACATTGCTTCCTTTCAGGTCTTTCTTATAACAGCAAAAGCTTAAAATAGCGAACGCTGTATAATCGACCCAAAAAAAAAACGAAAATACAAAATTCTGAACAAAAAGAACAGCGATTTTTTTCCCAGGGAAAAAAATCACTGGTCTGCAAAAGAAAAACACAAAATAATTTGGGGGGCTTCACCACCCACACCACCCTTCTTAAATATATCAACTCCAAGATCGCACCACAGTGGAGGAAACGGCAAAGTCCTGAAAAAGGCCCAGTGATTTTTTTTCCCTGGGAAAAAAAATCGCTGTTCCATGTCTTCAGGATTTTGCCGTTTCGACATTTAGCTGTCAATTAAACAGTATTTGTTATATTAAGCATTCTTTTACTTAATAGGGAACATTCCTTTCCTGATCCCTTATGTCAGTTCTATTTCAGCCTTTTTCCTATCCTCAGTATACTGTCTTTTCCACTCATATTTTGCCTTAATTACTTATCTCATAGTTTTTTGTGGCTATATTAATCATTTTCTTTGTTGACATTTCCTCAAACTTTGGATAAAATGTGTGAAATGGTAACAAAACACTTCAATATTTCACTAGGTAACATTCCATTGTAACCACTGAAAGCAAGTATTTACTACTAACTGGTGTCATGTTTATCAAAATAAAGAAACAGTACATCAATTTTGAGATTAAAGTTGGGCATTTTCAACCAACTTGAAAGGAGAATTTCAAACTGATTCTAAATGGCACGGTTGCAATCAGCAGTCTGGAAATGTTGACATCTCTACCTAGCAACATGTCTGGTACTCCCCTGTCAATTTTAAATATAACATGGTCATAAAACTGTGTCAGATGTGCATTGTTTGTATTCACCTAACATATGCTAAGGAGTAGATTAGTTTCATGGAAAACATATAGAAAAGCTTGGAAATGAGCACTGGAATACTAAACTTATTTCAGAGCAGGGCAAGTTGCTTAACTAAGCTGCTAAAAAGTCATGGGAATTTTTAAAAATGCAGATGCAGTGATGGAATTGGGCTGAAAATAAGTGTGGTTATAATTTGCATTTACTGATTATATGCTATACAAATCCTTTGAGATTCAGCTTTAGTGTATAAATGTTATTCAGGACTACATAATAGGATAAAATAATTACATTAGTAAAAAAAAGCTTCGGTATAGTACTGCTTGAAGGATTGGAGCAGCACAATGATAGCATTATTCTGTTATATGCTAAGAATATTAATATACTGAGCAGCTCTTAGAAAGAATGTGTTTTTAGAAAGCTTGTGATAAAAGGAACATATATACACACAAATTTGCGTAGATTTGCAGAATGGTACAGTTACTGTAAGGTCTATCTTATTAAACATCTAGTTTCTGAAGTGTGAATAATATTTCTATATCATACATTTTAAATGAAATTAGTGCATATTTCTATCTGTTCAGGCTATTTGAAATAGTTTTAGAGTATGTCAGCCAGAGGGATGAATAATAACAGTATTTTAGACCATTCCAGAGAGTAGTAGTCTATGCAGATGCAGGCAAATTCATCCATTGGTGTGTCTGCACAGACAAGAGTGACATTCTTCCATGAAATTAAAAAAAAGGTATGACATGACATTCTCATTCTGCAGTTCTTTCTCCCCTTGTGTAGACATATACATGCATTCATAACATTGTTTCCCAGATGTACAAAGTGAGCAATGATTATTCCTCTGTGCAGAGAAAGTTTATGCATTTATTAAAACCCTATGTGATATGGGAAATCCCTTCTGTAGTAATACCCACAAGCCAAACTGACTAGCATCCTTTGGAAGAGTTGCTGACTTATTGGCATCATGATATTCCAAAGTAGGAACTTCTGTGTCCAACTTATTTAACAGTCCAAAACATTAACATTATTTTCAAGCAACTTTCACAGTGGTATTAGCACTTTACACAGACTAGGTATATACTTTGTAACATATTGACCATTGCCAAGAATATTTGCAAATCCGTTTTATCTTAAGAACATCCCATTTCTGCCACAGACTTAACTTTGTCAGGCTTGGATTGTTCTCTACACACTACAGGCATATGTTCCATGTACTTTATAAAGATCATACCTAGTTAGCACATTTTTCATATCAGCTTTATTAGATTGAAACCTTTTCAACAAATTTGGCAGTTGGAAGTTATATTTCATGGCTGTGTTTTACCCCCATAATATTCAATACCCAATGCAGGTCTTCCACAGAATTGCAGTTGCCCTTTGGAATGCGTCTGTGGTTGACAATATACCAAACAACATTTGCAGGAAAAATATCCAAGAGAGCTAGTAAGCATAAACAGATTTTAGCTTTATTCATCCAATTTCACCTGTGAAATACTAAAAGAACATTGTCCTCTCTTAGTAGCTTTATTAAAGTCCTGGGATTCAGTATAAGCATTTTTTTGTTTTGTTTTTATTGTTACTGTTGTCATCATGATTTTAAACGTCTATTTTGTTTCAACATGGTAAACTTTTGCCATGTGTATCTTCTTCTTTTGGCTTTTCCCGGTTAGGGGTCACCACAGCGGATCACCTGTCCGCTTATGATTGGCAGTGGAGTTTTATGGAGTCGAGTTGCCAGCCCGGCGCCCAACCTTCCACTGAAGGCACACACACACACACACACACACACACACACACACACACACACACACTCACACCTAGGGCCAATTTGGAGTGTCCAATCCACCTATAGCATGTCTTTGGGATGTGGGGGGAAACCGGAGCACCCGGAGGAAACCCATGCTACCACAGGGAGGACATGCAGACGCCGCACAGAAATTAGCCTGTTGCAGGACAGTAACTTGAAACAACACATTATCTGTTTTTTACACAGATCCCAGCTCTATTTGCCCCAAATCAATGAACTGTTTTTTTGGTCTTGAATCACTTAAATGTCAAATTGAACCTTCTTTTTTTCTCGCAAAGCCTTAAAAGTCATCTCATTTAAATTATTACACTTTGTTCCAGTGTTCAATTTAAATTCAGTACTCTTGTCTTTAAGCAGCAACTTGTCTAACTACTTGTTTATTTCCATTCAAAACCTTTGTATTTCTCCTACTTTGGGCATAATTCTTTATCAACTTATCACAGTTCCATTATGTCAGCAAAATTTCTTTTTCAAATTCTGAGCTTGTATTTTTTTGGGTCCACTTCTAAATCTCAAAATACCGAAATAATGAATTTCAGTATTTTGAGACCAGAATGTCGAAAGTGCACAAACACAAAAATACACAATACCAAAACATCAAAACATTTACAAATACAAAACTCAACTAAAAATCCAACCCTCCCCCAACCTAAAAACAAAAACACTAACAAACTCAAATCAAATAACACAACCATATGTTTATGCAGGGGGAAAGCCCCCCTTCACCCCCACACTCCCACTATGTATGTATACCAACTCAGAGGTCACACTAACTCAAAAAAAACACAAACCTACTTTTACGTATCCTACACTCCCATTGCACACTGTCATACTTACTTAATAATGCACACACACACTACACATGTACAAAAATCACCACTTTCAACACTAACACACACACACACTCCTACCTACCTACCATGACCAACTCCTAAAACTCCCCAAAAAATAAAAAGTAACAAATTTCTACCCAAAACCCTTAAACAGTAAACACCTACGTGAATCTCCGTACATAACCACACATCGGCTGTCATGTAGAAATCCCACACTACACTGCACCTTAAAGAGACAGCACATAAACTACACAGCACACCACACCTACCACATATCTGGGAAACTTAGATTCATTAAAGTGCAGTTTCGAATAACTGCACTTTCAACATTTTGGTCTCGAAATACAGAAATTCAACATTTCAGTGTTTCAAGATTCAGAAGTGGACCCATTTTTTCATAAGAACTAACCTCAGAACTTTTATTGGTTGTTTGAAAACATTCTTTTAAAGGGACTTTTTCAGTTAGATTTGTACATTGTAGCAAAATGGCCAACAGTTCCTTTGTAGGCCAGTCAGGCTCACATGCAAAGATTGTACTTCAGTTGCCACATAGTCTTTTTTTTCTTTTAACTGTGTTATTGAGGTATACTTGTCAACTATACCATGTTTTTCACATTTTTGCCATGGCCAGCCTTTTATAATTTTTATATACACACAACTCAATATGATGCCCTTTTTAGAATTTATGCATAGCGTTCCATCTTTTTACTCTTACATCTGTATGGCAGTCAGTTCCCTTGCTTTGCATATGTATAGTGCTTCTGACAATGTAAAGGCTTATTCCACCAATAACTCACTTCTTAAACAGTCACTCTGTCAGTCACACACAGTTCTACCTCTTATTAGTAAATCATGCAGATCTTTAAACTCACAGCCCTCATCTTTAAGTTTAAGATAAGTCCTTTTAGAATCAATACTCACATGTAATCCCTGATTTATTATAAAAATACGTTTCATGTAAAGCATTTTTGGGTTCACAGTACTCTTTAAACTTTTGTTTTACTACCTGTATTTTTTTCTACCTGACAGCCCACGTGTACTATACATTTTAGTAGTTTGCTTTTCTGTTATATAAAAATGGAGTCACCTGCATCTTTTTTTCCCATCCCTCTTAAATAACTCAGAATCAGTACTAAACAAATCCAAGTCTTTATTTTCAACAGTTCCAGTTATATTGTAGTTGCATTTTTTTGGCAGCAGGGATCATATCTGTGATCATTTTATTTCTTTTGCATTTCTTTTAAAATACAGTAAAGAATGAAATGGACACATGATAGAGGGGACTTTTAATGTTATTTCCTCACTTCTCACACAGCTTGATATCCATAAACAGTAAATTCACTTTTAAACTATAAAAGAAAGACATGGATGAGACAGAACTGATCTGGAGAGTCCTGTTTTTTTAGTATAAGTGACTTTCATAGGATCACACACAAATTTAGAAGGTGCATCTTTTGACAGTGCAAGCTTTTTTTAAATCACACAACCTCCACAGGTTCAGTCAGTCACTTTTCTAGAATATCTCACAACATGAACACAGACTTACTTTAAACATTTAATAATCTTCTTAAGACATGAAATTGGCAGTGGTATTTAACCAATGTATTTATCACAGTATTTGAAGTGACAGAGAATTACATCAGTATGGAATGATTAATAAAATCTTTCTCTGTAGCCTCTTATATACTGTCTTTGATGGTTTACCTCCTGCCTCTCAGATTGGTCATGGAGGGTGACTTCAGGTATGCATTTTTCGCAAGACTCTGTCCTGCAGTGTGGCATCTCACAGAGCTCCATTTCAGAGCTGCTGTCATTTACTAGAGTATATGCTTTCACTTGCAGAAGTCATTTGTAGAAGAGTTCTGAGTTATCTAACTATGCTAATGATACTCAGTTATATCACACCATTTTCTCTATACCTATTAGTGGCCTGCCGGAAAGGTGTCTCGAGTTCAAGATGACCTTGTCATGAAAAATCTGTTCTAAGTACCAGTATCTCATACCAGAGTCTTTGATCATACATGTGACACTTCAGTCCTCGTCATCTCTTTACTTTAACCCATTTATACTGAAGAATAGCAGCAGGATGGAAATGGCTTCAAAGGTTTATAATCTTGGTGATACTTGTTGACTGCCTGACACTAGTAATGCAATGTTAGCTATGGTATATCATTTAGAGAAAACTGTTTTTGTCACCAGATGACTTTTCGTTTTTTTTTTTTTTTGTTTATGCACTGCCCTCTACTTGCCTGTGTTATTTTATTATATTCTACTAAGGGTTTTCATGAACAGATCTTAGATTACTTCGGTTGGTGCACAACTCACCAGTTAATATCTAATGTTTTCTCATTATGATCATGTTATGCCAGTTCTGCACTTTTTGTATGGCTGCCTGTTGTTTCTAGAATCTAGTACTGAGATTTCATGCAAACTTATTTTGCCCTGAACAATGTGGGTCATATTTATCCCAAGGATATGTTGGTTCTCTGTAATCTAGTTTTGCTTTTTACTGTTAGACAACTAACTGGGAAAGGCCAGTAACATTTTAAGATGCTTTTAGAAATATCACATTGTTATTCTTTTGCCTAAAAACTCATGACCTGAGGAATTCATAACCTTATCATTTACAGGCTAGACTCGCTATTGGTTGTTTCAAAAAATACTTAAAAGTCCTCACATCCTATGAGCATTTTCCTTCAGTACAGAGCCAATAATATTATTTATGTTACTGTTAGACTTGTGGAAGGATAAAGCCCTAGCTATGACTCAAATGGTCTGAGATTGATTAGTGACCCAAACAATGACTAGTCTAATGGTATTGGAAGAGACAGAAGAAGGGAGAGAGGGAATCGCTGACGTGGGCTCACTCATTCCAAAGGAAGGCAGGTGGTCTGCTCTGCTGGATTGCTGCCACCTACTGGAGCTGGAGCTTCACAGTATGCATTGTATGGAGCAGGAGTGTGTATTTGGATCTGCTAAGCTGCGTATGCACAGCAGCATTAATAAAATTTGTGCAGTAGTGTGCACCCCAAAGGCCCTCTTATGTGCAAGCTTTTATATCAGCTACAGAGAAGAGGAAATCCATCATGGCTGTATAGATGGCAGCTATGCTGTGTCTGGCTGTCACTAGGGTGATGGAGAATGCATGGTAAGAGTTAAATTAAGGGGATTACATGGCTGCCAGGCACAAGAGTGTAAGAAGTACATAAAAAGCATTATAGTGATTTCATTAAAGCCCTGACTCTTGTACTAAAAACTGACTTATGTAATCAATGGTTTTATTTTAACTTACAGTTTTTTATTCAGTCATTTATTCATTTTCTAAACCATTGACCTGGCCAGAGTGAAGGCAGTATCAAACTAAGCAAGGTACAGCAGACTTCCTATCCACACTTAAATGCATCTTGAATTATCCTCCAGTTTTCTCAGGCAAATTTTCCTGAGTCTTCCCCGAGATATCATTCCAATGGGATGTGCTTTGTACACCTCCTATGACAGACACCCTGAGGGCATCCTTACAAGGTGGCCAAACCCCCTCAGCTGATTCTGCTCAACATGAAGCTGCAGTGGCTGTACCCTAAAATGCTCATAAATTGCTGAACTTCTCAAGGAGTCATAGAAATTGAGTCCAGATATCCTGCAAAGGTACATTATTTTTGCCACTTGCATCTGTGATCTTATCCTTTCAGTATTAGTCAAAAGCTAATGATCCATACATGAGAATGGGGTCAAGATTGACTGGAAAACTAAGAGCTTTTCCTGTGACTCAGTTCTCACATTACCTCTGCTGATATCACTGCATTTATCCATGGGTCATACTTATGATCCTGTCTAACATCAACTCTGAACAAGACTCCAAGATACTTAAAGTCCTCCATCCGATGTATCTGTACCCTCCCTCATCTACAGAGACTAAACCACTCGTTTTTCTGGGAGAGAGCCAAGGTTTGGATTTGTTAATTTTAACTGTGACCTCTTTCACTTACTTTTGATTAAGATGACAACATCATCTGAAAACAATAGCAGCACAGCTCACACATGCCTGAATGCTCTCCAAACCTTGGTTGTGTCTTGTTATCCTATATATGATGTCACAAACTGGAATAATACCCAGTCCCTTAGTGGTGTCCTTTGCACATCTAAAACGTGTGCAAATTAATGATAAAAATATGAACACAACTTTGACTACTTCACTAGAAGGACAGAATGATGTGCAACACCAGGTCTAGGACCCCATACCGTTACAGTATTTCACAAAAGCGTAGGGTGCATGGTCATATGCCTTCTGCAAGTCTACAAAAGATATGAGGACAACACTGAAAAGAATCCTTCCCATCCAGTATCTGTGCAAGAACAGCGAAAGCTTCAATCCATAGCTCTACTACTAAAATAGAATCAGCATTGCATCTCCTGACTTGAAGGCTTGTCTATTAGATGAAGTCCCTCTTCCAGCACCATGGCATATCTTTCCAAGAGAGACAGAGGAGCTTGGTACCTCTGTAATTAAAAGATACCCTCTTGCCCCACTTTATGATTCTGAAGATCACTAATCCAGATTGCCTATCTAGAGCTATTTGCACAGCTTTCCACACTGGACTGAAAAAAACATGTTAACCACTGCATCCCAACAATGTCCAATGCTTTAAGCATTTCTTGCCAGATTGCATTTTACTCCCACAACTTTCTCACAGTGGGAGTACTTAATCAAAATAATGACCTCATCTATAGAACTTGACCCAAATTTGTTATCTTTTTCCAGCACTGCCTCCTCAGCGAATGGTATATCCATCATATTCATGAGTTCCTCACAATGTTTCTTCTTCTTAGCTTTTCCGCTGTGCTGGGTACAGCCTAGGCAGTATTTCTCCTCCTGCTTGTAAGTCACTGGGTAGATTGCCAGAACATGTTTAAAATTCTCCACGGTTTAATCAAACTGCTTCCAAAGCCAAACTTTCATTTTGTTGACTTGTACAGTTACTGCTTTCTAGTCTTCTCAGTGTCTAGCCCTGCTAGCATTAAGTAGAAGGCATTTTATTTAGCTTTACAGTTCCCCTCTATTCTTGTGTTCACAAGTGGATCCTAGATTATTGCCATGACAAACACTAACCACCTTTGGCCACGTTTCCTTGCTGCCATTTCAGTTATTAGGGTCTGGGAAAGGGTCAATTTACAGTCCATATCTTCATCCTCATCTTCTGTTGGGGGTAGCTGTATGCATCATGCATAAAATATGAACTAGGCATTCCCAGGACACCCTGAATGCATGTCTGTGGTGTAATGTTTTATATTTAAAGCTAGGGAATGATTATCATAATTCTTGCTGTCACTGTTGTTGATGGATGAGATTATAGGGTCAGTCCTTGTTTACAAACAACTGTTCTGAAATGTACAGTTCTAATGTTTTGATTTATGCTCTTATGTGGATTTTGTAATGTTCTTAGGTTTAAGAACATTATATACACTTCATTTACGTGATCCATTTTCTATAAGAGTAATTACAAGCTAATCTTTCCATCCTACAAAAAAAACGTTGTGATTTCCAACAGCTTAACATTTAGAACAATCATGGGGGGAGGGGGCAATGGATGTACTCTGCATGAAGATATGATGACCCAAAAATGTGACTATATTTACTGTAATGTACTCATTTACGAGAAGTTTACCCTCACAATTGCCTTACTGCAACAAAAATGAAACTGGATCTTCTTGACAGAGGTAAGCATTATCGAACTTTACAAAACTGGATCTTCTCGACAGAGGTAAGCATTATCGAACTTTACAAAACTGGATCTTCTCGACAGAGGTAAGCATTATCGCACTTTACAAAACTGGATCTTCTCAACAGACGTAAGCATTATCGAACTTTATATGGCACATCTGTAATATCTAAGTCAGTTCTGATTTCTCTGCAGATCCTTAGAGCGGTGGTACTCATGGACTTCCAAGTTACAGAAATGTAGATGAAGTAAACTTTGCATCATCATATAACTTAATTTGTGGAAACTTTTCTGAAGTAAGAATCTCACCAGGAAATTACAGATCAGTTGAACTGACCATGGTTGTGAAGGTTTGGCCGTGCCCACTTCTCATTCTCTGTTGGAGAGTTTGTAGCCACCCAGCAGAGATCATGCAAAGTTATTACAAACTGGCCTAATTTGTCTGATCCAGATTTCTTCCAGTTTCACCTGTTTAATGAGAAGGTTAACATAAAAATTCTGGGTGTTTGACTGTAATGATTGGTTTGTACATGTATCCTCCTATTGAGAATGTTAATAGCGATTCAAATAACCCTCAGATCACACAAATTTGATTTAGAAGTCTACTCTAAGCTCAAATAATTGAATTGTAACTCAGGATTTAAATGTCCCAAAAACAAAATAAGGTATAATAGACAAAAGCAGCATGGTTAAGATATTTTAGTACATTTTTATTTATTTATTTATTTATTTATTTATTTATGTTTGTTTACAGGGAAATTCCAACTGGACACAGGTCCTTTTTCAGCAGAGGCCCAGGGAGAAAAGCTCCACAGAAAGACATGGTAAATGGTAAACAGTAACAATCAAGATATGTATACAGTAGAGGTGATCATGACATGGAGAAATACAGGAGCAAATTAGGTACAATTGAGTAGTAAGCTCTAATTACAACACTGAGAAAGAAGTAAAACACAGAGCTACAAATTATCTAAACAGTAACTAGATAACAATAATAGACTAAATGATTAACTAAATCCTGGAAGGATTAACAAGCAGTGAGTAATTACTGGAAAATGAACTGAGGCAAAATGTCAAGTGAGCCTACATGAGACGACTACAGTTTGGATGAACTGTGCATTCCAGAATTTATTAAAGACTGTAGTTGTTAGCTTCTACCAACTCTGGCTGTAACCATTTTGTTATTGTTGCATTTTAGCTCTACTGTACTTGTTTACAACATTTAAGCTCCCTTGCCCACCTTACTCATGTATGCTGACCCTGCCCCTAACCCTAACCTAACATTACTAAAAACCTTTACCCATAAAAGTACCACTACCAAGATGACAACTGATCATTGTTTTGTAGCTTCACTGAGATAGTGTTTTTTTGTTGTTGGAGAGAAATATTCAGTGTTTTGTGATTTGCTCTTACTAGCCATTCAGTGTTTTGTGATGCTGACTTTTTTCTTCAACCATTTGTGATTATCTCTCTTTTGAGTTTTTATCCTTTCATAATAGAGTTGTTTGTGTGTGTGTGTGTGTGTGTGTGTGTGTGTATGTGTGTGTGTATGTGTGTGTGTGTGTGTGTGTGTGTGTGTGTGTGTGTGTGTAGGAGAAATAGATATAAATATATACATGTATACACACACACACACATATATATATATATATATATATATATATATATATATATATATATAGACAAATGTGTGTGTTTCAGTGCGTCCTCAAATGAAAATAAATACTTACATACATTTCTACTTGATACTTTAGGGAATAATATCCAATATTTGACTACATTCAACTGCAGCTTGAATGCTAAGTTCTAATATAAGCATGTAAAGCAGTGCTTGTAGGCTTTAAGTCAGAGTGAATTTTAAAGTAGCATATCAAAACCTAGAGCTCGTCCTGGCTGGCCTGCTGGTGAAGCAGTTTAATTTCTATTTAGTCACCTGGGGCTTAAACGTGAGGAATGACGGAACACCTGCTGCCTGCTTTCCTTTACAGAGTGAGGCAGGCAGGTGGTTTGGGGAATGTGTCAGTGCAAAAAGAAGAACCCTGACCCCTGTAAACCTTTTGGGAGACAAAGTTCCTTCCCCTTTGACACCCAGTATGTGTGCGTGTGTGTGTGTGCCAGTCTGTGTGTATGAAGTAGTGGAATGCCAGCTGTTTTCTTCTAGCTTTCACCAAAACTTTGATGAGTTATTAACTACCATGCACAAAGTAGCAGCCAGTATTTTTCACATCTTTCAGAATGCATTACAATTCCTGCATTCGGTGTCCCCTCATCTGTCCACATGAGTTCTAGGAATCTGTAGGTTCTATAAATTATTCAGCATTACTTTGTATGAGTGTTTGTCTGATTTGTTAACATTCCTGATGGATCCTGGGTGCTATCTTTATTTTATTACAGTTTTCCAATACAACATGTACATTTACAAGCAAAATGTTTCACATACCTATGTCAACTTTTCCTTTGTGATCTGCTGAACACCAATTAGAAGTAAAATTCTGAAACATTAATATCTGTTTCCTAAAAGAATTTGACTCCAAATGAAATATAGAAATGTCTGCCTCAATTCAAACCATTGATCTCTACTTCTTGAATTGTATAAATAATGCAATCAATATGTGTGTAAAGATGTTGTGTTCCTAGACTAATATGTGTTATCTGTTTCACATTGTATATATTGTACAGTGTTACTTTCTATGTGCCGTTACCCTACTTTTGTTATCTTTTTCACTTTCTGCTCACTATTTAAATATCTTCTTCCCATCTTCCTCTCACCATGCTTTATACAGTGTACTTTATTATTATTTTTTATTATTATTATTATTCATTCATTACACAGCATTTTGTTTGTATTCATAATACTTCTTCCTAACTTGCCTGTCTAGTGTGATTTATATTTGTCTGGGCGGCGGCAGAAATAGGTCCATTTGGATGAGTGCTCTACCTTTGTTAGAAAACTAAACAGATAAATAAATAATATACTGACTGCATGGGGGGGTTGTGTAATAATTGATCATATATCTAGTTAGTCATTTTTTCCTGCAGAAACACAAGTGTGGGAATTGTTCTAATCTGAGAACTGTTGTTAAATATATGCTTTTCTCTGCATATGCTGAAGAAAGGAAGAGACAAAGATTTAATTTATTTTGCAAAAATCAAAGTATTTGTTTTTTTGTTCAAGTAATGTGAACTTAGAATGGCAACATATTAAGTACCAGGGAGGGAGAAGGCACGGACTCAAATTGGTTTGGCCACCATGTAAAACATTGATTTTGCATGTATTTTTTTTCTAATATTCTAATCACAATCTTTATGCATTCACTGAAGACTTCTCAATAATTTTAATGTCCTGTAACTTACCTATTATAAACATTATAAATACCACTGAACCTAGAATATATCTGAGTTACATCGACAATTGTTTCATAAACTCACGAAGAGTTGAATTTCAGATTCTATTGTAAACCTGCTATTCATCATTTTCTTGATGTATTCCCATGTAATGTAACCCTTTATTTTTCTGAAATATAATGCTGTGCCCGTAGGGGTTGTGATTACATTTTGCTGTGCTGTGTGCTTGAGTGTACTTAAATTGCATTAGTACTGATATTTTCACTTTTGCAGTACCTGTAACAATCTGCCCTATCTCATATTTATAAAATGTATTACTGTACCTTGAAGCTCAGATACTCAATTTGTAGTCTTCAGTGTGACATTCTCTGTTGTCTTCCTGCAGTTTGTCTTTAATGTGTTGATGGAGGTATATTATCCTCCTTTTTTGTGCCTACATACTGTGCTTTGTTTTTTTCTTTTATGTATTATGTTGCAGATATTTCATTTTTTTCCTCCTGGCTGAACACTGTGTCAGTGGTGAGACATGTTTCACTGCTTCTCATTGTGAGCATGTTAGGTTACTCTGGAAGCTTAAGTCATACTGAAAGCCTGACACTATAGCTTAGTGTGTAAAGACTGTAAGCTGCAAACTAAACTGGCTTTATTTAAAATTAGGTATGATTCTAATGTGCTCCTTTCCATCCTATGTGACCGATGCAGTCATGTAAGCAGACTAAAAGTTTCGAACTAGCACTGAGAACAATTACTTGAGTCCAGTATGTATTTTGACAAAGACGAAGTAATTAAATTGTATTAGGTTTTGCTCATGAGAATGCTCTCAACCTCTTACTAAATGTTGTGTGACATTAATCAAGTCACTTATCTCCTTGTAATTCTTACAATTCACCTGTAAAATGAACATGAATATTCTGCCAGGGCTATCAGGTTTCTGGAATTCAAAAATTCAAAATCATAACTAAGAAGTAACCCTTCAGACAGCTTCCCTCTTTGCTAAATAAACTCTAGAAAGAATTAATTTTCTGCACACTTATGTTTACGTAGGATTTGATAAGCTCTGAGCAGAACATAATTATCTGATAAGATCGATAGAATGGTACAGACTTTTGCATTTTAAAATGAAAGTGTTTTATTTATTCTGTCAATAACATGAAAATGAAATTGCCAGTAATCAGATGTCGTATAGTCTCATCTGACCATGAGACAGTGTTTCATCACAAGAACATTCAGAGTAACTACGTGTATTGCTACAGTTATATTTGTGCTGTCTAGTTGAGGAAAGTTGATAAAGTCTATGTCAGTACTTCTTTACTGTGCTAGGATGTAAGGTTTTATAGGAATTAATCTCTTAAGAACTGCAAATTGAAGCACTCGCCCAACTCTTTGTGTTCAATGACAGATGTTTCTTATTCCATAATTGATTTTAAGAAGTTTAGTCAAGTACAGAAGCGCATATAGCAAAGCAGTTCCATCTGCCCAGGCGATGTGAAATTACATTCTTATGCCATTAGAGATATTGCTGAGGGCATTGTAAACATTCATTATGAACTTTGTGAGTCAGCAGGAGTGATTTATTGTTTTTAATTTACATTTTTATCTGATAGCCAGTAATGTTCCATCTTTCAATCAAAAATTTAAGCAGCAGTTATAAAACAGAGATGCTGCCAAAATATATACTCATTCAAGTGTTTTGATTTGAGTGTGATAATGTGTCCTTTCCTTTGTTGGCAGATACTTTTTTCAAAGTGTATAGGGGGATGTCTGCTGTGTGTGTGTGTGTGTGTGTGTGTGTGTGTGTGTGTGTGTGTGTGTGTGTGTGTGTGTGTGTGTGTGTGTGTGTGTGTGTGTGTGTGTGTGCATCCTTTTTGTGTTTGTTTGTCCAGACTGACTGTGAGGGCATACTGTCTCTTTTCTGTTTGCATATTCTGTTTTTCTTTTCTGTTTCTTCCGTATTTCTATTTTCTGTCCCTTCTAGCAGTACTGTGGTCATGACAAATACATTATCACATGCTAGGTTTATGCAATGATAGAGCTGAGGTATGACTTTTATTCTTCCATAAGCACTACAGTAGTGAACATAGAAGACTGACACTTCATAGCAGTATGGCTTGATGACACTCAGCCCAACAAACACAGTGTCCAACCAGGTCCTTCAAATGCAGACCTGAATAGCTGGGAACACACTAAAAAGGGTTAACTAACTGTTTCAATGCCCTTGTTTTAGTGTCAGTAGTGATCTCCAAGTTAAAATGTAATAGCAGAAGAGTGTGAAAGAACAGGTCTTCCTAGTGCAGTGAATAGCTTTACCCTCCATAATATATAGTTTTCTGTAAATTTTGATTTTGTCTGTTGGCTGACTCTGTTGATGGCTGATAGTTTCCATTTCATTTTAATCACTGAGACACAGTCCATGGAATATCATGTGGCAAGTCATCACAGCTCCTTGGCAAATACCTATTGATTAATATTCAGAATTATTCTCTTAACAGATTTCTGGGACTTTATAAACTGTATGGTTAATGTTCTGGGAGATTTATATGCTTTTTACTTCTGTATATGATTTGATAAAATACTTTAAAGCCAAAACATTTTATCCTTTTGGCAGGGCATGCTCTGAAAACAAACGTGACTTCAAGAAGTTATTTTAATTGACGGCAAACCGTGTAAATAGAATCTGAAACAAATACTAAGGTCTGTGAACCCGACACTGCGTTACTGCTGTAGCTGTCGTTTCCTGATCCAAGAAAAACTTCATCACATGAGATGGAAGACAGCACAGGAAAAGTAAGAGTAAAACAAATTCAAATATAGAAATTGTCAAAGTTTATAAAATCCTAGAAAAATGTAAGAAATAAAAAATCTGCAGTAGTAAAGAAAGATAAACATATCACTGTTTTCTATGTGCCCCCCATTCCCAGTCATGTATTCCATGCGTGCAGATATGCATTAAAACTCTGTGCATCGCATGAGTTCTGCAGGTTTCAATTGCAAATCTTTGTAACTGTCTCACATGACAGCACTGTGCAAAAGAAAAATGTTCCAGCAGTTCGTAATGTTATTCAATTTAGCTCATAGTTCATGCAGCAGCTACAAGTCAAGACCCAAAGTAGCTAAACAATGTCTCTACTGATGTCGATTTATTTCCTCCAATGTAGATGTGAAACCTGGTGTTGTAAGATGAAATTCAATCAGTATTTACTAGAAGGGAGCTTATTCTATAACATGGGGATCCTTTGCATAACAAACTTGTCTGTCTTGATTGCTGATGTGCAGACTACTTTATGTAAAAGATTTAGGGATCTAGAATAAGACAGAATTTGTTAAGTCCTTTGAAAAATAGTTTCTCACACAGATTGTTTTTATTTTATGCCTTGTCTACTAAACTGAGCATTAATTTTAACAGTCTGTATGATATAGTATGTGGTTCCATTGAAATTTATATAAATTAGCCATATACTTTATTTTTATTATTTAAAACTATCACTGACTCTTCCATAGCATTAAAGCACCAGCTGCTCATTTGAGGGATTATTTTCATTAATAGCATCAACAGAATATGGAATGATTTTTCAGACCTCAGTGCAGTGAACCATCAGACTGAAATATGGGACATTTCTGCAAACTAACAATGGAAAATATAAACTAAGTTATCAAAAAGTATGACAGATTGTATGCTGAAATGGGGTCAGTACTAAATGTTGAGGCAAGAAGAGTCATATTAGCTGACAGATTAAATTAAATGAGGAGCAACAGGCATGTCTGCTAAATTGTTGGCAGCTTCATTTTCTTAACCTCTGTCGAAGAGGGAACCCCATGCACCTTTTGATTTTAAGCAACTTTAAGGCCACAGCATCTCAGGAAAAGGTATGGACTGACTCCTAGGTGATATTATATATTAGAAATTGGATGGACATTCTTCTACCAGCTATGTAGTACGTTAACGTGAGAGACAACACTGAGAGAACACTGCTATAGAGCAATGGATACATTTGATTGCTGTCTCTGACTGTGTTTTCTCTTTCTTAGTAGATTAGTTTAGAAATGCAAATTGACAGCTGCCCTCATTTGAGCTGAAGAAACTTTTTTTAACAACGGAGGCCTGCATATGTCCTAATAATACAACACTTTCTCCAAAACTGCCTCTGCTGTATACAGTCAGCTGCTGGAAAATATGATAATTATCACCTACAAATGTCACCTCCTTCCACCATCAGCTCTCAGAAAATATTTGGAATATCACATCCTTAAGCCTTGTGTCTTGGATATAAGAACATATTATACATTTCTCTATGTACAACAAACATAAGGGTAATAGATAACCCACTCTTTTTCTTTGAGCCCTATCAGATACCTCCAAACTATCCTTCAGCTTCCTTTTAATCCTGCTGTACCTGACTCAATTTAACCTGACTACTAATCTGACTCCTCCCATCTCAGCAGTTAACACCTGTTTTATTCCTTTGCATAGTTTAACACATCTCAACACACACACACACACACACACACTTTTATTACCTTCTCATATTCCTTTTCTTGCTTACCTATTCCTTCTTCCCTTATTATGACTCAGTTTTTCCTTTTCTTTTTTTATTAAATGGGTTAGCTCACTGGACACAAGTGTCTCTTTTCAGGAATGACTTGGAAATACAGTCTGGTTGAGTAACTTGCATAGAGTAGGCAAATGGCGGCTCAGGTAACCATATGCTATGTGGAGAAACTTACTTGACCTTTGCATAAGTTTATTGATGGCTGCCAAAAGGTTTGTTTTCTGATATCACATTATGTATAGACACTTTATGTGTAAATGCTTTGCTGATACTTTACTATGAACAATCATACTGTTAGTGTTGTATATGACTGATTATTACTTCATTATGTATTGACATAGTATACAATGTTCTACATGTTGTGAATACTTTGACATAGTCGTCAGCTTGGGATATAGCTGGAAAGGATTAAAAGGTCAGCCCTGTTTGACACGTTAGCAAATTATAAATAAATAGTATAGTTAGAACCTTCATTGCCCCATGCACCTATCAACATCTGCATCACAGGCCTCAATAGTTAACTATAACATTTACCAGTGTATTTAACTATCACTCAGTAGTGTTGGTCTGCTTACTTAGTATTTGCTTCTATGAAACAGGCCTCAGCAGTTAACTATAACTTACACCCACGTATCTTAAAACCAAGAACTGTCACCCACCATTATTGGACTGTTAACTTTGAAAGTATTTGCTCCTATACCACAGGCTTTAGTAGTTGATTATGACACACACCCATGTATCTTACAAGCAAGAACTATCACACGCCATTGTTGGACTGCTTATTTATTATTTGCCACAATGCTACAAGCTGCAGTAGTTGACTGTAATACATGCCTATGTATCTTAAAACGAAGAACTGTCCCCCACCACTGATGGACTCGACTTCTTACTTAGTAAGCATTTGCATCTGTTGCCTGTGAACTAGGTCAGCTGACTGAGCCATGTACTGGTGAGACATCTAGGCAAGTGTGGACTGCATACCTGAGAGACTGCTTACATCAGATATTGGAAAGAAAACAGATAAAATAGTTGAATTATAAGTCCTCAATGGACAGCAAGAAGATAGCATTTTCAGGGCATAATTGCAGGTCATCTTCTCAGTGGTAACAATGCTATAAATACTATATGGATGGATGGATGGATGGATGGATGGATGGATGGATGGATGGATGGATGGATGGTAGCTCAGTCCTTGATATCTGCATTCAAAGACAAATGTTTCCCAGTCATCAGTTACTGATCCCCACGATGCATACTTTTGCACAGTTCTTGTACTCAACAGATGCATTACATCCAGGCTGTTCTAGATAAATATGCCAAATCTTACTGAAGCTTAGAACTTGCATGAAATTTCTAAAACACCAAAGTGCTTTGTCAACCTGTTTAAATTCTTGCAAATGGTTATCAAGAATTTACCATTGATTAACAAACCTGGAAGTCATTCAGAAACTTCCTCAACAGTGTTAGGCTCCTGCCCTTGAAATGCACGGAGTAAAGTGACATGCAGAACACGATCCACTCTTATACAATCTCCTTTGTGGAAACACTTGATCATGTCCTCACTGACTAAGACCTTTACTGTATGACACACATGATATGGTTATTCATTTGATTTCATTCCTTCTCTTCCTTATGGATGTGAAATGTTGCTGACTTAATGATCGGGCCATCAGAAGAAGTACTATTAAATAAAGCTCTTTTATGTTCTCTGTATCATGTGGAAGGTGACCACACTGATATGAATAATCACACTGAATCCACTCTTTCTACAGCTGGATCAAAGATCTTATAACATGAGTTTGACTGGACCAGATACTGTGTTTGGATGTCCAACACTTAATTCCAAAAACAAGTTCTGCATCAGCCACAACTTGCGATGCTGTGGTGGTCAGTTTGGACAGTATAAACACTAACTTTACATCATGAGAACAAATCTGAAAATCATGTGATGACAGACATTGTTCAGCACACAGTCTCAGTGGTATCATAACATTCATTAGGCAATGCCTTGCTTTGATGAAAAAAGCTTTGCTTTAATATTTGAAAATGTTAAAAACATGCTCAATAGTGGACAAGTGCCCCAGATGGAAGAATCTTCAATTTTTATAGGCAGATCTGTAAGTACGGGATTGGGTTACAGAATCATCTCAGCACTACCAATAAACTGTGGTTGAGGTATTCCTTGAAACAAGACAGTACTGCTGATGGTGATGAGAAAATGATGTAATACGATTACTCTCACATACTTCCTAGTATTGTATAAGATACTTTCTGTTACTACATGTTTGTCATCTTTAAAAGATTCATACACATATAAAAACAATTAATACATTTTACTTACAATATGCAATCATGCCTGGCATCCCTGTTATCATTCCTTTGCAAGGCTGAAACCCAGACTCTTTGATAATCCACAAATAAGCCTTTGTGTTTAGGATACCATAGATGTACCCAGTGAGAAAACAAGCTGCTATTGCCACCTGTATAGCACTGGAATGCATGCATCTGTTTACTGGTCAATCAGTGATGAGTTCAGCATGCTGATTCCAGGGAAAAAAAGATATTTCCAAGATTCTGACATGACCTCTTGACAGAACCATTTTGAGGCAGCTGTATATTACAAGATGTCATTTCACCTCTGTGAATAAATGATTTTGCACAGTATAAAGGCTAGCATTATATATTACAAGACAATCAGTGTGTCACAACAATGTCATGATCATTCACTAGAAAAATGTTTCCTAATTTTAGAACACTTTATATTCAAATGACATTGTGGCTTGGTGTTTGTAAATCTTGCTTCAGTTCTATATGCAGCCATTTGTTTAGTTTGCTCCCCATGTCTTGCCCTCTATTTTGTGACATGGATATCTGAATGTGACCAGTGAGGACATACTCACCATCTTAACCTCGCTGTCTAATCTTACCATTCAGTGTCAGCCTTTTTCAAAATTCCATCTATAAATACCCTGTCATTGAGTGACAAAACCTTCTGTCCCTGGGAGTAGGAAGCAATTTAGCAATGTTTTTTTATTATACACCTTGAGTCTAACCTCAGCACATATGTTAATGCTGGTCTTTGAAACTGATTGTCTTGATGTGATCAGTGGTACAAATGCTGCAACATTAGGAAATCTGACTTCCTAACTTAATATGGCATCATTGCAGTGACACTTTATCATGTCCTTTTTAAATGATTAAATGAGCTTATGCAGAGTTTAGCTGTTTTGATGTTATTACTTTTTAATAAAAATGAACAACTTCTCCAAAGAAAGTGCAGATGAAATAAATATTCAGAAAACTTGATGTACAAATTCAAGCTGTCCCTGTTTTTGTTTTATGTCTATCATCTAATGAGAATAGTTACACATAATTCTGCATTAAAAAAAATTCTTGTAAATGTAGAGGTAAACTATATTTGTCTTGAGACATTGTTGTCAGATCAAATTCTCTTATCAAAAACACCTTTCTACAGAACTAATAAATATTACAGAACAAAGATCCATTTCAGCTTTCTTAGGGGTGTGATTAAACATCACATGGTTGTTATAGCTTTTTTGTGCACAGATTACATTTTTATCAGTGGGAAATGCATAGTTAATACCTTAGCTGTGCTTAAATCTTAAAATACGGTGTTGTGTTTATAGTATGATTCTAGACACATGCAAAGGTATAGTCTTGGAAATATGACCAGGTTAGGGTGTGTCAAAAAGTATCATGCCATTTAATAGAGTTGCTGGCAGTCTGTAAAGTAAGGCAAAGGGTTCTGGCACCCACCCACATGACAGGGCATAAGCACTTCTCTATCCCCATTATCCTTTGTACAGTATTCAACCTACTACAAAGTCATCTACAGTGCAAAGCAAAAAATAGTCAATCAAAGTAGAAGTCCACATATACAACTTATAGACAGCACTAGAGCAGTAAAGTAATGGCATAGTAAACAAACGTAAGATCAAAATATAGACAGCCTCCAGTAGAAGCTGAACTTTGAGGTGTTGCAAGTATAGTATATCTCTATTTGCAGCTTGTTTATATTTCAGTTAGGATAGTTATAAACTGCTTCCTAAAATGAAACACAAGACCATTTTTAAGATGCAAACAATTTTACTCCAGGGTGTAGTTCCCAGATCAGAAGACACCTCATCTCTTAATTTTGGAACAAGCTTCTTTGGCCTGAGTAGCTCTTAATTGCTTAAACACTAAAGTCATTTTATTGCTTAACAATTCTTTTGTATTTTTATTGAAGATATATAAGTGAATGATCATGACATTGTTGTGGCACACTGATTGTCTTGTAATACGTAATGCTAGCCTTTATACTGTGCAAAATTATTTATTCACAGAGGTGAAATGACGTCTTGTAATATACAGCTGCCTCATAAATGCTCGTATGATACAGTAATACATGTACGTCTTCAGCATGTTTAAGACAAATTTGAACATAAACATATATAGTTTGTCTGAGTCTTGTAACTAATGATGTAATTTTGAATACCATGTGTCTATACCTGGTTGCAGGGGCATGGATATTTTGAACCACCTGCCTATCCTAACTCGAGTCTATCCTTAAATTATGTATGTTAGTATACTTTTCCTGCTCTACCACATCTGATAACCACATTACTGTGATATAATTTTTTATTTACACCCCATTTTTCACCAAAGGTAGATTTTAGCTCTTCTTTTTCCATTTCCTATCTTGAAAACTGCTATCACTGACAATACTTTTTTACTAAGACATAAATAATATTATTTTGCACTAATATTATGTCTTTGGCCCTATTGCATCCATAATCTGTATTATATTCAGCATGTTTAATAAATACCAATGACTACTGGTCCATCTTTATTAAGATCTATACTTCATCTACTCAAAACTGTCAGACATCCCTTACTTGTTGGGTTTAACAACAATATGTTACGGAAGCATAAACTTATTTTCACTTTTCTCTACTGTTCTAATGACATTCACCCAGAACCTGGGCACATAATCACAAATATTATACACTTCATTATTCCCCTATCCTAAGATGGCTTAAAAAGTTTAGACTAATGATAGGACACATTTATGCTCATATGTTTTGTAACATAGTCAGAGACTCTTCTACACTTGGATGCGACTGTGTAAGCCGAATGTAATTACTGTCTCTACACTGGAGATAATGACATTTTATTACCAGGTTATGACATCCTCTGATAGGATGGAAGTTGCAAAGATGTAGGTAACATTGCTATCATATATGCTTGTAACATCTCAAATACCTGATATCTACAACAGCTTCCGTATGCCACCTAGCAAGACACAGTTTTTACCTCTATCAATATAAATCTGTTCACAAGTATAACATTCTGTTGTGCATTCTTATACTGCAGACTGTTATACTGCCTTCTGTATGTACATATTACCAGACTTCCAAAACCACCCTAGCAGGGATACTGTGTCCTGCCAGCTAGTGATACCTGTGGAGAGTAGGTTCTCATAGGTGACTTCAATATAATTGGTCATGCTCACAGGACTTGCATACCCACCCAAGTGTGAATCACTTTGGCTGTGTGCAACCCATTATTTATTTTTATTTATTTTACATTTGTTAACTGGGAAAGTCCACTGGACACAGGTCAATGGAGGCCCAGGGAGAAAAGCTCCACAAATAAAGTACAAGTTAAATAATATAAAGTAGATACAAATAGAAATCCAATTTATATCTACAATAATATTACAACAATGACATACTGCTACAGTGATGCTATGTACTAGATACAGATATGGCAACCAATTACAGTTTGAGCATAGTATGATCTGGTAACAAACAATGTACACCACAGAGATGGAGAAGGTGTGTGAGAGAGAAACCAATTGATAAAAGGTACAGGTTAAGGTGCACACACACACACACACACACACACACACACACACACACACACACACACACACACACACACACACACACACACACACAAGCAGTTGAGGCTATAGTGTATACAGAAAGTAGCAGCTTAGGAGTAGTTTAAGAGTTATATGATCAGTGGTTAGTGGTCAGAGCCATATAGCAACCACAATAGCTGTTGATGGTTTAACAGTGGAAGTATCCTAGAATTGATACTTACATTTGACGCACAGCATGTCTAAGACTGGAATCATGTCTGACTGCCTTTTTTAACAATTATGTTATGATTTGCAGTCTGATATCAGGTAAGAGTCAAAAGAAAGCAAGACAGCTGTCACTGTACTGGCTAGTCTCTGGTAAGAGGGATATGTACTTCAAAAGTGCGTATATTTTTATTGCATAGCTTATATCTAAAGGTGTTGCTTCCAGATCCAGGGAAGTAACCATTCCACTGCACTCAGCATTCATTAGACTGATAATTAAGTATAACACCCCTTTTGGTATCCACCTGTCCAAGTATTTGTCTGAAATGACTACAAAGTTTTCTCACTAAAAAATCAATGGTCTAAATAAAAAAACAAAATTGGAATATCTCAAAACCTTGTCCCTTTTCTCAGTATCATACTGATTACTGAGGGTCGACCTCTGCCTTGCATAGAATTATTTAACAGACCCTATTACACATTCTATCAGGAATATTACATAAATGCAAGTCCAGTGGTATCATAAACATCCACTCAAGGGATCTCATTCACTTTTACAAAATAAACAGAACATGTTAGAGAGACAAGAAAGCATTACAGCAATGCTGCTTTTATGGATGTTTCTTCCACTTCTTATAAAGCAAAATACTTTTCCTTATTCTAGTCAAACATAATTTTGATGAATGGATGGATGAGAAACCATAAATTCAGCCCTGGTCTGGCACACCGGTTCTGGAAGGGTAGGGGAAACATGTAAATGTCCCAACCCGGAAGGGTAGGGGAATAAATGTCCCAACATATCCTTGTTCGGCACACCCCTCGGTTATACATATGCAAAATGTAAAGACCAAAATTACCATGGGAATGTAGGGCTAGGCTTCTTAAGATCCATGCACACAAATATCTATATATCTGTTGGGGTGTGTATGTATGTATGTATATATATATATATATATATATATATATATATATATATATATATATAATTTATTCAGTTCTGCTTCAGGGCACTTTTTTGATGCATTCCTTCTCTTTTCCCCTGCTCAATTACTTGTGTATTGCATTGAAAGGAAGATGCTGCATCTCGACTCAGGTAGGCACAGTAGTGCCTGGGGGCAGTCTCACTGCTATCACAGTCTGTTTTGCTGGTCTATGCTGTTGACCTCTCACATTATTCCTAGTAGCCCATTCCCAGTTTTACTTTTCCATTTCTGTTTCTCTTCATTGGACTTTATTCCAATGTGCAGCTTATACTCCATCACTGTGTTGCTCCTTCTAGATGCAGAACTTTTGTCTTTGTTACACATGAGAAGCTACCTTCCAAATCATCATGCAAGCATGTTTCCATGTCTCTGTTTACTTTTTCCTTCACCTTCCACTGTTCCTCTCATTTTTTCTGTTTTCCACAAGGATGAGTATTTTGTTCTCTATTCTCAGATTCACCTTCAGCATGCATGTTTTGAGTTATGTGAGATCCAGAAACCTGCCCAGTGCTAAATACAACTAGATATGTTTTATTTCTTCAGCATTTTCCTTCAACACATACATACATGCACACTGTCACCACTGTGTATCTCCCGTCATTCAAAAGTCCTTTATGTATATACGATTTTTTCAGCTGTCCCAGCCCCCTTGTCTTTCCTCTACAGATTCCTTTTTCAAAGAAAGTCAAAGATCTTATTAAGGTTGTGCTAAACTACATCTATGGTCTGGCCTCCATTTATGATCCAGATTACACAATCATAACAGTGGATCAGGTTAGTTTGATGGAATTACTTGACTTTAAACCCTTACTGGTTACTACACTGAAGGATACTACCTACCTGGCAGATTTACATCTTTTTCTTTAAGATATTTTTATATGATGTCTGTAGCCACCAAGTTTAGTCCGACTACTGGCATTTCTCTGGAATGCTACTGTACTATCCCTAATGCAGAACAACACCTCTGGGACAACCCCCTCTTTCAGTGATCTGCTGACAAGATTCATAATGAATCCCATTATAATCCTAGGTAACTGCTTAAGTATCCAAGGTAGTAGTCCACATGGCACTTGAGTTTGTTTTCTCTGTTATAGTCATCTTATTTTTAACTATTCTCCAAATGCCTGGGGAATTATTTGATACTGGACTATCCCTAATGCAGAACAACACCTCTGGGACAACCCCCTCTTTCAGTGATCTGCTGACAAGATTCATAATAAATCCCATTATAATCCTAGGTAACTGCTTAAGTATCCAAGGTAGTAGTCCACATGGCACTTGAGTTTGTTTTCTCTGTTATAGTCATCTTATTTTTAACTATTCTCCAAATGCCTGGGGAATGATTTTCTTCTTTTTGTGCCAACCTCTGGGACAACCCCCTCTTTCAGTGATCTGCTGACAAGATTCATAATGAATCCCATTATAATCCTAGGTAACTGCTTAAGTATCCAAGGTAGTAGTCCACATGGCACTTGAGTTTGTTTTCTCTGTTATAGTCATCTTATTTTTAACTATTCTCCAAATGCCTGGGGAATGATTTTCTTCTTTTGTGCCAACCTCTGGGACAACCCCCTCTTTCAGTGATCTGCTGACAAGATTCATAATGAATCCCATTATAATCCTAGGTAACTGCTTAAGTATCCAAGGTAGTAGTCCACATGGCACTTGAGTTTGTTTTCTGTTATAGTCATGTTATTTTTAACTATTCTCCAAATGCCTGGGGAATGATTTTCTCTTTTGTGCCAACCTCTGGGACAACCCTCTTTCAGTGATCTGCTGACAAGATTCATAATGAATCCCATTATAATCCTAGGTAACTGCTTAAGTATCCAAGGTAGTAGTCCACATGGCACTTGAGTTTGTTTTCTCTGTTATAGTCATCTTATTTTAACTATTCTCCAAATGCCTGGGGAATGATTTTCTTCTTTTTGTGCCAACCTCTGGGACAACCCCCTCTTTCAGTGATCTGCTGACAAGATTCATAATGAATCCCATTATAATCCTAGGTAACTGCTTAAGTATCCAAGGTAGTAGTCCACATGGCACTTGAGTTTGTTTTCTCTGTTATAGTCATCTTATTTTTAACTATTCTCCAAATGCCTGGGGAATGATTTTCTTCTTTTTGTGCCAACCTCTGGGACAACCCCCTCTTTCAGTGATCTGCTGACAAGATTCATAATGAATCCCATTATAATCCTAGGTAACTGCTTAAGTATCCAAGGTAGTAGTCCACATGGCACTTGAGTTTGTTTTCTCTGTTATAGTCATCTTATTTTTAACTATTCTCCAAATGCCTGGGGAATGATTTTCTTCTTTTTGTGCCAACCTCTGGGACAACCCCCTCTTTCAGTGATCTGCTGACAAGATTCATAATGAATCCCATTATAATCCTAGGTAACTGCTTAAGTATCCAAGGTAGTAGTCCACATGGCACTTGAGTTTGTTTTCTCTGTTATAGTCATGTTATTTTTAACTATTCTCCAAATGCCTGGGGAATGATTTTCTTCTTTTTGTGCCAACCTCTGGGACAACCCTCTTTCAGTGATCTGCTGACAAGATTCATAATGAATCCCATTATAATCCTAGGTAACTGCTTAAGTATCCAAGGTAGTAGTCCACATGGCACTTGAGTTTGTTTCTCTGTTATAGTCATCTTATTTTTAACTATTCTCCAAATGCCTGGGGAATGATTTTCTTCTTTGTGCCAACCTCTGGGACAACCCCCTCTTTCAGTGATCTGCTGACAAGATTCATAATGAATCCCATTATAATCCTAGGTAACTGCTTAAGTATCCAAGGTAGTAGTCCACATGGCACTTGAGTTTGTTTTCTGTTATAGTCATGTTATTTTTAACTATTCTCCAAATGCCTGGGGAATGATTTTCTTGTGCCAACCTCTGGGACAACCCCCTCTTTCAGTGATCTGCTGACAAGATTCATAATGAATCCCATTATAATCCTAGGTAACTGCTTAAGTATCCAAGGTAGTAGTCCACATGGCACTTGAGTTTGTTTTCTCTGTTATAGTCATGTTATTTTTAACTATTCTCCAAATGCCTGGGGAATGATTTTCTTCTTTGTGCCAACCTCTGGGACAACCCCCTCTTTCAGTGATCTGCTGACAAGATTCATAATGAATCCCATTATAATCCTAGGTAACTGCTTAAGTATCCAAGGTAGTAGTCCACATGGCACTTGAGTTTGTTTTCTCTGTTATAGTCATCTTATTTTTAACTATTCTCCAAATGCCTGGGGAATGATTTTCTTCTTTTTGTGCCAACCTCTGGGACAACCCCCTCTTTCAGTGATCTGCTGACAAGATTCATAATGAATCCCATTATAATCCTAGGTAACTGCTTAAGTATCCAAGGTAGTAGTCCACATGGCACTTGAGTTTGTTTTCTCTGTTATAGTCATGTTATTTTTAACTATTCTCCAAATGCCTGGGGAATGATTTTCTTCTTTTTGTGCCACCCCCCCCCCCCACATACACACCACTATCTCCCTTTCTTTCCATTTCTGCTTTGCTCTAATGATGTTTGTTATCTACATTTGTGTTTCCATATCTTAGCTTTCCCTGAGTTTGTTCTCCTTTCATTTTAATGAACTTAGTCCTTGTCCTCAAACCCTACTGTGAATCTCATGTCACATTTTAACCATATTTGCATCCTTTTCTTTCTAATCTTCTCTGGCCTTTCCATCCTTTACTCCATTCTACTCTACAATATTTATTTTATTTTATTTATTTAACATTTGTTTACCAGGAAAGTCCAACTTGGAGCAAAGCCCATTTTCAGTTGAGGCCTGGGGAGAAACGCTCCAGATGCATGTCTTTATAATGGGGGAGGAAACCAGAGCACCTGGAGCAAACCCACTTGGACACAGGGAGGACATGCAGACTCCACACAGAAGGCACCCCAGCTGAGAATCAAACCAGAGAACCTCTTGCTGTGAGGCGACAGCTCAACTGCTGCACCACTGCACCATCTAAACTATCACACAGATCATTTACCTTACAGATCATCCTCACTTTTTCCAGTTCTATCCTCTCTGCCCTTTTTTTCTCATAATTTGCCATCCTGCGTTTTCATACTTAAATTTTGGAATCTGAATTTTTTGTCCCTGTCCTGGTATTAAATCATTTGGTGGCAGAAACTGTTTGACAGCAAAATATCATCTTCTGTCCCTCTGCCTCCATTTTCTATGTTAGCACTACATTCAGAATAACTGTCTTCCTCATTCTTTTTATGTTACACATTCATTGCTACAGTTTCATTTTCCTCATCTGCCACTCACACTGGAAAGCTCAATGTTTAATGTTAAGAAGTGAATTAAAATCAAGCCATTTTTTACTTATTTCATTTAATTTAATTATTATTTAAGTTGGTTTCTGTACCTTTTCATTACATGCTATAGTACTACATATTATTTGTTGCAGCATTAGGAAATGTATGCATGAAATATTATTAGCTGTGGTATATTTTGTGTAGCTATATAAACAATGAATACACAAATTATGGTCATAGTGCTACATTAATCACACTTCTACTGATATTGCCATAAAGCATGTACCAAAGAACTGGTCTTGGATATTTTGGGACACTTGAGTTTGATATTACTTCTTATTTATTGAATAGTTCAAATGAGCAAGTTTATTTGCTTCTGTTCTGTTCTTGGTTCCTTGAGTAATTTTCTTATAGTTCATATCACATGTCATAACTCTATTTTTTGCCTCCTAAACAAGCCTTCAAGCTTGACATGCTAGGAATATGTATTCAGGAGTTTTCTTTTGTATGGAATAAGACAGAGTCTTGTCACTACCTGAAATAGATACATCTGAAAATGAAACATGTTTAACTTTTACATGTAAAACAAAATGCTTTTTTTTTGTCTTTTCTTTTTCAGGTACGATACTGCCACTCTTTGGATGAGGAAGAAAAAAAAGAGTTAAAGCTCTTCAGCAACCAAAGAAAAAGGGAAAGTCTGGGAAGGGGTAATGTTAGGCCTTTCCCAGTAACAGTGACTGGCACTATCTGTGAGCAGGTATGGACAAATTGTGAATAATATTTCTGGGTGTATTTGAAGCTATGTCTGTTCATATAGGCCAAATTATTTCCTGTGAATAAAAAAGTGCTGCGGCAGCGTTGTCGCCTCACAGTAAGACGCTGTCCAGTTCGATTCATAGCTAGAGCGTCTTCTGCATGGAGACATGCATGAATGGGCGTATCTTCGTTGAAGGTTGTGTGTCAGGGCTGGTAACTCGGCACATAAAAATCAACTACCAATCATTAGCGGACCGGAGTTCCGCTGTGGCGACCCCTACCCAGGAAAAGCCGAAAGACACAAATTTCCTGTGAATAAAAGATTACAGTTATATGTTACAGCCAACTGTTATTGCTGATACTGTTGACAGTAAGCTGTAGAAAACAAATACAAATATGTATATATCCAGTCCAAATCCCAGTATGCAGTACACTTTCCTTTTTAGTTGCCCATAAGCTTGCAATATATTCCTACCTTTCAAATTACAGCTCATTCAGCAAAACCATATAAACATCTTTCATCTGTAAAAACATCCAACAACAAAAGATGCTCTCCGTGGAAATATCATTACTGAAAGAGGTCAGTTGGGAACAATCTTTTAAATGTTTCTTCAAGTGGGGCTGTGAAATCTTTTATAACTGCAATGAATAAGTGCATTTCACTATATTGTATTACATCATTTATTCATTTTTCCGCATAATACTTTATACAAAATTTATTTGGACTGCCATCTGTTAAAGCATTCTTAGATACAAAAATGTGTTCATCCATATTGTGCCAGTGACATACTTTTTTGGGTCCATCTTAGATGGCACTATACTAAGAAAGAGCTTTCCTATGGATATATAGTAATACTTTATTGGTACATTTCTTCTTTAAATCATTATTGTGTTTTCAGTTATCTATTATGTCACCATCATATCTGTGTTATTTAGCAGCACATAAAATATAATTACCTAAAACATTATATCTCATAAAAAATGCAAAAAAAAGTTAGCTGCTTTTTATTTAAATGTGAATTATCAACTAGTAGTTTTAAATTCATTTAATTGTACACAAATATTAAGTATTAGGTTTTATGGGTCAGAAAAAATATAGTTTGAGAAAGGAACCAAAGAAGAGTACATGCTGTAAATGATATTGTCATATTCTGAAACCCGTAGTGGAGTGGTAATGATTTTTAAATAGCCATTATTTGTTCTATCACACCTTGGTTCAGGGAGTTAGAGGTAAACAGCAGAATATTGTTGTTAGAATTGCTTAATGAGCAAGCTCACCATGACTCCTAACACCTGAGATTGCATTGCATGTTGCCAGATATTGACCCCAAGCAATTTGCCTCTTACCTTTCTGGCCATACCCAGCACATCTGCGTTCTCCAGCCCCAGTGTGATACATGAGTTTGATTTTGGCTGCTGTGTTGATCACCATGTTAATGCTGCCACTCAGGGAGATCATGGTAGACAGAGATGTTTTAGCCCTGCTGGAAATGTCTTCAGTTTTTTTCTCCTCTCCCTGCAGTTGACCATCAGCTACCACCAGCACCTCTCCTAGTTTACTTAGTCTACTGGACCCACCTTGGCCTTCCTTGGACTCAACCTGACCCATACCTGTGAACAGTGAGAAGAGACTGAGGGCATTGATGCAGTATCATACAGCTGTCAAAGAGCATGCCCTAACTCCTCCCACCCAGTGTCAGTCTTATCAGCTATGCCTATGAGATGTACACGCATGCTTCCATGCCTTAGCAACCACATGAACAAGCAGTATACCACTATCAGCATGGGACTCACCTGGCTCTTAATGCTGATATTACAGTGAACTAATGGGCAAGTTGGTGTCAGCCATTCACCCCCATCTTCCCCCAATCCAGTCCCACCAACACCTGTACTGCTAATTGAGCATGGGCTGTCTGGGTTCAGTAAGGGATTTTTTCCTTTTTAATACTGGTGTTATACCTTCTGCATTTGATTCTTGATTGGATGTTCACAAAGCATGTGAAACTCAACTCAGCTGAGATAAAAGCTCATTTTTGTCCAATGTCATCATCAGATGATCTAATCCTCCTCTGTCCTTCCCCTTTATTACATAATTGTGAAAATAGTTAGATTTTGTTTTCTGCATTTAGAATGTTGGATTTATCCTTGACATTGAAGGACCAAATCTATGTCATCAAAATGATATTCATGAGCAGGTGCTGTCAGAACTTCTTGCTTCCATTTGAAGACTATAGCCAAGATCAAATGCTGTATACCAGCTTTGAACTTGGGATTGGTGATGCTTGCCCTGATATTGCCCTGCAGTGTCACTTACCATGACTTTTAGATAGTGATCTGGCTGGCCTCAACTAGGTGCAAAATTCTACAGCCAGGTTATTGACTGGATATGCAGAACTTGCCATGTCACCCCCGTGATACATGCTTTGTGCTGACTGCAATTTAGATCAAATATGTTTTCAGATTTTAATATCTACCTTCCATGTCCTACATAGTCTGGATCCCAGTGCCTCTGCCAATGAATTAGATCATTAGGAGAGGAACTGGTGTTTGTTCCAAGTGGCTGACAAAGACATCTGACAGGATCACTTTTAATTACATTGCCACTGCCCTTTGGAGTTACCTGCCTTTCCTGATTAGGAAATGTGAGACAGAGTCTTCCTTTGTGAAGTCCTTACATTACCACCTATCTTGGAAAATCTACTGCAGTCAGGGTATGAGAAACATTCTTTCTTTCAAGATTTTACTTGTTTTACATGAGAAGTTTTAGTTAGTTGATAATACAATTGTAAATTATTTTCTGTGCCAATTACCTTCATGAACATTGAAATCTACATTACATTGTTACTTACTGGTTTAATGTGTAATGCTTAGGATTGAGCATTTTAATATTTTAGGCTGGCGACTAGGTGCAGAGGATTACATTTCTCACTTGTTCTCCAGTGATCTACATTTGACTAGTGTGTATTTGTCAGGTGGAAGAGCTGACTTAAAGGAATTGTGCTGGGCAGTTGATGCTGGCTCAGTCAATCTGGGGAGTGGGAGAGAGGTGGGGAGTGGGAGAGAGGTAGAGAAAGGGACTTATCTGATCATATATTTATTTTAGTTAGTTATTACATTTAATAATTGGGTAGGTGGACTGGTACTTAGACCCTTTTTAGCTATGATCCAGGCCCATAGGCAGTTAATTGTAATAACAGAACATTTGAACAAGTGACAGGGTATTACAGAACATTTAAGATGAATAACATATGACAATTAAGACAATTTAGATATTTATAAATTAAATAGGATGCAATACATATATTCACATTCTCAATATTTGGTATATAAAATGAGTCAGCTAGAGGAAGGTTGGCTGTTGCACTTCTGCTATACTGTAATACAAGGAGATGCTACATCTACCCAGGCATGAGTGTGTACAATAGTTAGAATGCAAGAGTGTTGAAATATGGCCGCAGCCTAGTAAACATTGCACTCTATCTGCTGATCAGGAAACATTGCACTCTACCCGCTGATCAACTCAACAGCAGGTAATAGGGTGTAGTACAAAATTTCAGGCCACCATCGGTGATGACTTTCCAACCTTCAGATGTCATATCCTTCCCCCAAGCATACATATAGTGCCTGCTATCGAAGCTTGAAAAATCAGATCTTCCTCAAGAAAGCTGAAACTTTTCCAAATGATGTGAGGTGCTAAGCCAGGTAAGACAGAGGATACAAATGATTTAGCTATATATGGGAGAGAGCTTGATGGCCTTAGATGGGGAAGCCCCACAATTCGGGCACTGTGTCTCACAAGGAGTCTTCTAGACAGTGAGTTAGAACGTTGCTTAAAATGGCTAAGATGTACAATTATCTGTATCAAAACAAAATGCCGGAGATTTCTCAGCTAGAATTTGCTTTGCCAGGTCCAATGATCCAGAAGTTAAATCCCTGGCAATATTTCTGATTTTTAATAATACTCAGTTGACAGACTGACACACACACACACACACACACACACACACACACACACACCTGTATCTATATATATATATCTGTATCTATATCTATGTGTGTGTGTGTGTGTGTGTGTGTGTGTGTGTGTGTGTGTGTGTGTGTGTGTTGCTTTGTATATGTCTATGTTATATAGTGCAAATATGAATGTAGAAATTAATTTGACTGTATTTGTGGGTGACGGAAAATCCCAATTATATCATTAAAACCAAATCCTGGAGTTGAATGTGATTCAAGTCAACAGCTACTATTTATTTATTTATGCTTTGGTAACAAAGTTAGTCCCACTATGCTAGCAGCCTCCTTTCAGGGCAGACCTGAGTTGATATGTATAATATTATGGAAAATTTGGTCAGGTGTTGGGGAACTTCCCCTACTGCTATGACACTCATGGCGCATGTGGCCATCAAGTGTGATCATTCATTCCTAGTGTAGTGGCAGCTGGGAGATTGTCACACAAAACACGGTGATCAAAGAAAACAGAATAGAGGTGAATGCTGAGTCTGTATTTATGTTTGTGTATTTTGAAAAAGAAAGCCATTTTTGAGAGAAGAGAAATGGAGTTTGAATAGAAGATACAGTAGAGGTATTTCAAAGAAAGTTATTTGAAGAAGTGAAGGGTGAAGAAGAAATTATGATTACAACTCTCCAGTCAGGAGGGTTGCAGGATGATATATAAGAAACTTTAATGGAACAAAGCAAAGGCAGGAAGGAATTATTGTGGGGTGAAATGATGCAGAAGATAAACCTAACCAATGTAATTAAGTGAATGGTATAAAAGCACTAGTAGTTTGAACAGCCCACATCTGAGGAAGTGATTTTTAAAACGAAAACGTATGGTGGAGCGTTAATGTGCTGTGTTTCTTTGGAATAAAGTGAACTGAAGTGTGCTGAGCCATCTGTGTGTTTTTTTTCACAATTTTCTAAGCTTGTCCTGCTCAGGGCTTTATTGTTTTGCCTGAAAAGCTGCTTCATTTTGTGGATTACAAGTTTTATTTGGAAGCTGCTGTGAATTTTGTTTTGTTTTTTCTTGCAATCTGCATAAAAGTACATATCGAGAGGAAAACAGAGGGAGATTATTTTCAGTTATCTAAAACTATGAGAACTGTCATGGAAGAAGCATTAGAAACATGTTTTTGTATCATTTAGCAATATGGATCAAGACAGATGAGAATAACGAATAAATAAAAATCAGTAAATGAATTAAGAGAATTAATGAAAAGAAATAGAATGAGAAAGGTTCGGAAGAGACAATGATGCTGTGGAATGATCATTTAACTATGAGAGATTGTTTCAAAATTGGTCAGAATACTGGACAACAGTTAAAGAAAATGTAAAATAATGTATTTAAGATGGGAAAATTGAAAAAAAAAATAGAAAAAGACAAAATGATAGAAAGGAATATAGAGAAACATAAAAAGTTATTTTAAATACTCTTGACAGACATGAAAGGGAATATTTTAGAAAAAATAGAAGATTTATAAAAAGAATCAAGATAAAAAATTAAAGATTTATAATATATGCAAAAATATTTTCATTGTATGTGCAAAAATATTTTTACAAGGAAAAAGGGCAATATAACCATATTTAAGTGTAAAAGAAGATAGTAAAATAATGAGAGAAATGAAAAACAAAAAAAGGAAAAATTGAAAGAAAACAAGCAAATATATTGGACAATTTTAATGTGTGTATACCTTTAAAATTTTGCCAGTGTTGTTTGGCTCGTGTTTTTTCAGTGTATAAAAGGAAGGAAGTAGAGATCACATTGTTTCTGATGAAGTTC